>NW_022589729.1:21802287-21943399 GCF_004348235.1 Phoca vitulina
TCTTTCTTTCTTTCTTTCTTTCTTTCTTTCTTTCTTTCTTTCTTTCTTTCTTTCTTTTTTGAGAGAGAGCAAGTGAGCATGGAGGGGCAGAGGGAGAAGGAGAGAGAGAGACCTAAGCAGGCTCCACTCTCGGTGCAGAGCCCGACCCTGAGAGCCTGACCTGAGCCGAAACCAAGAGTCAGATGCTTAACCGACTGAGCCACCGAGGAGCCCCAATGCCTCTGTTTCTTTATCCATAAATGGTTTGTTGTGAGAAATGAGGAATGCATCTCTAGATTTCAGCTCATTGTCAGTGTGCCGTTTAAGAGAAGCTCATGGGACACCAGCCGATGTCCCCACAGCTCTTCTCTTTACTCCGCCTGCCTTGTCTGTCCGGGTCTTCAGTCTGAGACCAAGAAGAGGCTACTCCTTCTGTTCTGATGTCAGCCCTGGTCTCAGTCAGCAGGGCCCGGGTACCACCCCCTCCGGGGGCAGCCTCCCCTCCACCCCCCACGCCCGCCGGCTTCCCCTGCCAGGGCTGCAGCCTGCCACAGCTGGCCCGAGCAGGACTGGGTTGGAAACATCTCCAGCTCCAGCAGGGCCCAGTGTCAGTTTCAGGCCCTTCTGAGGTAGAAGGAGGCTCGGGGCGGGGCTGCCAAAGTCAACACAGCCCGCCCCAATGGGCAGGGCCTGGTTTGGCACCTGCAGCCCACATACTTGGGTCCTGGCCTTTTCTGGGGTCAGCTGGAGTTCCTCTCCCCCGCAGTTCTCCAAGTATAAAGCTTCTCTGTCTCCATCATGCAGTCTGGTCTCTGCTCTTTAGGACCCTAGCACCGCCAGCCACCCCAAACCCCTGACCAGCCCCTCAAGAATTCACCCTCTCCACTTACACCTAAGACAGAGACTACCTACCTACACAATTGATGGTCACATTAATATGACTTCACTATCCTATTGTCTCTGGTAGCATAACGTTACTAATTCCATGTAAAAAGCCTGGTCATTTACGACAGGACCTGCTGGGAAAGACTTCAACAGTCTGCTCCCTTAAATTCTTTTTTTTTTTTTTTTAAAGATTTTATTTATTTATTTGACAGAGAGAGAGACAGCGAGAGAGGGAACACAAGCAGGGGGAGTGGGAAAGGGAGAAGCAGGCTTCCTGCCGAGCCGGGAGCCCGATGTGGGACTCGATCCCGGGACCCCAGAATCATGACCTGAGCCGAAGGCAGTCGCTTAACCAACTGAGCCACCCAGGCGCCCCTCCCTTAAATTCTTTAAATCCTTTGCTTCAAAAATGCTCGCTTTGCTGTTTCCACCAATCCCTGACTGCTGTACGGGGACGAACTCCCAATTCTCAATACATCTGGACCTTGCTGTCCCTGCTCAAGAGGCTGCCAAACCTCTGTTGGGGTGGCCCTGTCCCTCACCAAGGTGAAGGGTAAACTCGGCTTTGTGTCATCAGTAGGCTGTGCTGGTAATATTTGGGGAGTAGACATTCAACACTCTCTGTCATCTTCTCCCTGAGATGAGCCATTCTGGCCTCTGCAGGTATAGTCCTTAATAAGACCCCAAACCTGGTCTGCATTCCCCCTGAACAGTATGTGTCCTGAGTTCCTTGAGGCCAAACCCAGCTCCCTGCCCTACAGCTGCCCCTGACCAGGAGGCCAGGCTAGAACCAGCCACCCGACCCCCGACCCCCAGGTCTCGTCACATGCAGACAGAAGAATGGAAAGGAAGAAAGGGGTTGGATTTAACTAACAAATGGGTGAGGGGTACAACTGGGGTTGGACAGAATCCCCACCAATCCAGACTTCTCTCACTTGTGCTGGAAGGAGAGCAAAACTCTCACCCTCTCCAACAGCCTGATTTGTTTTGCAAAATCTGAGGATATTCTATACCTAGGCCCCAGGGAAGCCACAAGAACAGGTGGGGAAGGGCAGGAGGGAGCTCCAGAGTGCACCCATGCTACTGCATTAAGAATTACCACCTCCGCCCAAATGCCCCCTTCTTCCCTTCTATTTCCAAACATTCTCCAAATTCTCCTGACCCCCAAATACTCTGTGCTCCACATCCCTCACTCCCTACCCTGATATCTATGTGCTCAGGTGTGGGAAGCTGGCAGCAAGGGGGGGCCAGGTCTTCCCTCAAACAGAGGGGAGCAGCTGAATACCCCAATGCTAGCCCTCTCAAGGATAAAGACTACATGCATTTTGAGTCCAAGGCTGGAGCAATTCAGATAGGAGCCCCCAGCCACCCCATCTGGGTCTGGGCGTGCCCCTCAGGCAGGCAGCGAGACGTCACTAATGCCCTTTGCCCATCAGGGGCAGGCTCAGTGGGAGCATGCAGCTGCCTCACCCAGCCCTGCCCCCCCACACACACTGCCACCTCAGGGCGGGGTTGTCCTTCCTCTCCCCCAGCAGCTCCCGGGGCTCGGGTCCCAGGGCCATACAAAGAGTCCTTTGTCTGGGTTAGAAACAATTGTTCTCCCCTTTATGGAAACATGGGCTGTGTCTCATAATCAAGCTTTCAGAGGCCGGATCAAAGGGCACTGTAGTGTGGGGTGCTGGGGATTATGGAGTTGTCCTCAGAGCGGTTGACAACCTGTCGGGAGCCCCTAATCCATACCTGTCCTGAGCCCACTGAGAACGCACTTTCTTCCCTGGGCTGGGCCTGTGTGAACCTTGGAGTGGAAGGGAGTTGGGGGAGATCAGGGAGGATAGGGTGGGTCCCCACCGTGGGTCCCCCCCCCCCCCGCCCCCCCCCCCCCTCCCCCAGCACCCAGGGCTCAATTTACAGCCCTTGCCCGCGCAGCGTTGGGTGTGAACGTGCGGAGAGGCACTACTTGGTGAGAAAGGGTGGTGCCTGGTTTGGCCCCACGCCACCCCCATCTCCCAGATCTTCAGTCAAAGGGGCCAGGCAATGCCTCGGACTCACAGGGGCCTCTTCTCCCATTTGCTCTGGCTCAGGGTCAGTCTCTATCCAGAGACACATGGGCCCAGGTTCCCTGTCCTGCCCCAGCTCTGCAGCCCTCTGCTTGTCACCACCTCCAACCCCTGTCTCCTCCCAGTTCCTAACTCGGTTCCACCTCACTTTGTGGCCCTTCCCAGCTTCCCTGCATCTCCCACATGGGAACAACTCGGAGCCAGCATCCGGGGGGGGGGGCCTCCCTTCTCCACCACCCCAGGTGTCCAGGGGAGGAGACCGAGGACACACAGCTTCCGGACCACAAACTTCTCTGCCTCCACAAATGGATCCCGTGTACCTTTTTAAAGAAACCAACAAAAGCAAGTCCTCTATCACATGGAGATTAAAACCAGTCCCTCCCTCAAGAATGGAGCCCCCCTGAGCCAGTGTTACAGTGAGAGCACAAAAAAAATCACATTCTCAGAATTGGATGAAGCCTTAGGGACTAATTAGCCCACCCTTCCCCATCACACCCGTTTGATGTATCTATTCGTTATTCTAGGGAGAACCACAGATTTTGTTGATATTTCAAAATAATGTAAGACTCACTGACCTCACCTGGCCCACATCACTTTACAGATGGGGAAACTGAGGGTCAGAGTGGGGAAGTCACTCAGCAAGGTTAGTGGCAAAGGTGCCCTAACTCCCAGGCCATGGATGTGAATCCCAGCTCTTTCTTCTGTGTGACTCTCTCCCGGCCAGTAGGGGCGTGTGACCTTTTGCCAAGTCAAGGTTAATTCAAATGTCAGGGAGACCCAGTCCCTCCCCTGAGGAAGCTTACAGTCAAGCAGAGATGGCACAGATAGAAGCTGACAGATGGGGATAGGAGTAAACACACGGCTCATTGTAATGCACGAGATTACATCAAAGCCATGCCTACCAGGGTGCACACGAAATCTTGTACCCGGAGGGAGGCCGGCCTGCGTGGCTTTGGTGCCCGGCCAGGCCGGCTGGGGGCTGCAAATCCACCCCTCCACTGCCTGACGGGGGCACTGGTCAGGCATTCTGGGTGATTCCCAGCTGAGGTACCTGAGGGACCCCTGGGAGGGTCACGGACAGCAGACCAGCCAGCCAGTCGGCCAGCAGACCTGAGCGCCTGAGCGGGTCCGGGTGTGTGGCCTGGACTCTGTAGAGACAGGAAGGAGGCAGGGATCCCGCTCCAAAGACATGGAGTATCCTCTTCAAGAGAGGTCCCCACACGCTAGTCCCCACACAGCAGCCAGATCGTCCAAACACTCCAGTGGCTCCTCATCTTACTTGAAGTGAAAGCCAAAGCCCTCCGAAGATCCTACACGATCTGCGTCCACTCTGGACCCCATCTCCCCCCACCCTTTGCTTTGTTCCAGCTGCACGGGTCTCCTCGCGGCAGCCTCACCCTGCGGCCTCTGGTACCGCATCATTGCTCCCTGCCCGGATTCCCTTCCCCAGGGTGGTCCCACGGCTGACGACCCAGGTCTCTGGCCAAACCCTCCCTTAGCCCTGAGACTTTCTGCAGTGAGCCCACACCCTTACCCGGCTTCATCTCAGTCCCTTTGCCCTGCTGTACTCTTCTTCAAGGAACACACCAACACATGACATAATTATTTGCTTATTGATTGGTCATTATATTTTTATTGTCAGCCGCCCCAGGTAGAATGCCGGCCCCAGGAGGACGGGATTTTTGTCAGTTTGGTTCAGTTCAGTGCTGTATCTCCGTAGCTAATACAGCACACAGTGGGAACTCAATAAATATTTGAACGACAATTGCTGAAAGAATACAGGGAGAGGGGTGCTAGATAAATCACGCAGCCCTGGTCTCCCCACATGGAAAACGGGAGGGGATGAAACTGGATCCCTAAGATTCCGTGGGGTCTGTGGGGGTCAGACAGGCTGTGCGGGATGGCCTCGGTGGGGCTGTGGGGGCCAGCTTGCTCCCAGGTCCTGAGGAGAACCAGGCCGTGGGCCGCAGGGCGAGGCAGGGTGTGCAGGGAGGGGCGGGAGGTGGACCTTGGTAAAGATCTATCCAGGACAGTTCAGACTTCCCAGAAATGAGACAGGGCCTCGGGGAGGGCAGCCTATGGTTAGGGCAAGGGACCCTTCAAGTAGAAAGCAGCCCTTCAGTAAAGAACAACACCCCTATTTACCATAAAGTCAAAACCCTAGGGGGTCTTCCGGATCCTTTCTTTTCCCTCAGTCCCCACATCAGCTCTCAAACCCCCAAGTCTTCCCAGTCCTCCTGCCAGAAAGCAATCTTTATAAACGCCAGCTTGTTGGGCACTTACTACAGGCCGGGGTCTGCTCCCAGCCCCTGTTTCATCCTGCCGGCCGGCCAGGTGGCTGTTGTCACCTTCCCTCAAGCCCCTTCCCTCCTCAGGCCCTCCACTGCTTGAAGTTGGATCTCGGGCTGAATGTCACCTCCTCCAGCGGTCTTTCTGGCCACACCCAGTCACCTTCTAACAGGTGTCCTGTTTTAATTCCCCACAAAGCACTGGGCCCTCCCCGATGGCTTTCTGCTTCCACGTCTGACTTCCTCATTAGGAAGCAAGCCCCACGTCAGCCGGCTCCCTGCCCTGTTCACCACGGCATGCGCCCCGGGGGCAGCACCGGGCACAAGGAGCGCTCCATGAACACAGGCTGAACGAAGCCCCATTTTCGGCCTGTGAAAACAGAGGCACAGAGAAGTTAAGTGCCTGGCCCAGCGTCCAACAGACAAGTGGCAGAGCCAGGATTCATCCTGCCAGGCTGTGCTTCCTGTTACCAAGCCTGTCCCTTCCATCCTGTCTCCATGCAGCCACGAAAATGAAATTTTCAAAATGTATATCAGCTTCCCTCTGATTCAGCTTCCCATGGCTTCCCATTGTGCATGAAACCATCTCCAAACTTCTTACATGGGCCTATCTGGCTGCCTTCACTGGTGTCTACCCATTGCTGCCGCTCTTATCGCCCGTCCTGCTTCTGCTTCTCCCCCAGACAGATCACACTCCCTCTGACCCCAGGGCCTTTGCACTTGCTCTCTCCAGAAAGGTTTTCCCTTGGCCCCTTTGCATCCTCCCGGTCTCTTTAGAAAGGCCATCTGGACCACTCTATCTCAAGGCACCCAGCTGCCGTCCCCCAGTTGCCCTCCACATCCTACTCCCCATTTCCTCCATGGCACCCACCACTTGCTGTCATCACCGGCTCATGGTCTGTCCCCAGCACCCCAGAGCATCAACCCCATGAGAGACTGTGCCTGGTGGACTCACTGTTGTACCTCTGGTGCCCAGAAGAGTGCCCGGCACGAAGTTGGCACTCATAAAATATTTGTTAAATGAATGAGTGAATGTATGAATAAATGCATTTGGGAAGAAGGCCCAATGGGCAGCAAAGAAATGAGGTCAGGAAGGCAGGGCTCGCTGCCAACAGGCATCTGTAGGATGAGAGCAGAGGCCTGCAGGCCCAGACACGGACACCAGGAGAGACACACAGGAGGTCGGGGCCATGGAGGCTCCTGGCCGTGCCGGGGGAGCTGACTTGGGGGTAGAATATTGGCACTGAGACTGGCAAAAGGCAAGCAGGCTAGACAGGGGGGCCTAACCCTGTGCATCTCACTCCTCTTATCAACTTTCTCTGAAGTTCTTATCTCTCTGGACTTCAAACAGCTGCCCCTTATCTTCAGCCCAGCCCAGGCAGTTATCAGGTTCTAGAATAACAGCTTTCCAGGCTGCTAGGAGCCCAGTGCCAGGTCTCTAGCTTGGCATGGGGAAGGCTGCTGTGTGCCTGCCATCTCTTCACTCATCAGGGCACCATACTCCCAGCCCCCTGGTCCTCGTCACCGTCTAGGGAGAGACAGGGGACAGGCTCATCTCCAGGAATTCCCCTCAGGTGGGATCAGAGCTAAAAACTCTAGCCAGGGGTCCAGTTGGTCCTCACTAACCTGTTCAGAGACAGGTACTAGGCCTCCTCTTACAACCTGGGCCATGGGACCTCAAAACATGCCCTGGATGTTAGGCTTCCTCTAAGAATACCCCAGTCTGAAACATCCTTTGGAAGGAAGAAAAGTTTGCCAGAGAAGTAGGCCAGGGTTTCCTGGTCTACTCTGCCCTGAGAAATCACCTCCCACCTGCCCAAGTCACCTTCAGGACCTTGATGCCCAATGAGCAAGGGGGAGACTGGGCCACGCTGCTGCAGAGACCAGGCCCTTGGGATTCTGCCTCCTCACCATCCCCAACAGAACACTGACTCCCCACGAAGCTCAAACAAAGTCCAGAAGGCCAAGGCTGACAGCTGCCTCACCTTATTTCACACCAGGTGGTGCCTTGGCCCAGGCCCCATTGAGATAGGAGAGCCAAGGCCCTGACTCTCCCTACAGCTTGGAGCAGGGGCAGGAGAGGTGACAGGGGAGAGGACACAGCATTGCATGCCCTGAAGGACTTGTGCGACTGCCTTCCACCGCTGCCCTCCTTCCATTAGCTGTAACCTCGGGGGACATCTGCAAACCCCTCATCCCCTTGCACCATTCCACCGTGAAGCAGGGGGGATGCCAACAGAGAAAAGGAGAACGTACAGAAGTAGAATTAGGAACACCTCGTCAGCACCTGTACAGAGCAGCTTATCAGCAAATAAAGGCCAGTGTGATTGGAACAGAGAGAGGGAAGGGCACAAGGCTCAAGATGAGGCTGGGGGGATGGGCACATCTCAGGTCTCCAGTGGCCTGTTAAGCTGGGGTGAGGAGCGTAGACTGGACCCTAGGGACAAAGGAAAGCTGTCACAGGCTTTCCGTAGGGGCTAGACAGCACCAGATCTGCAGCTTTGAAAGATCCTCTGGCTACAGAGAGTGGGGGAGGGCACGCCGAGGGGAGGGCCTCAGGCTTGCAGGAAAGACATCTCTGGAGCCAGCACACCTTGAGAAAGGGCACAAGTGCATGTGTCTTTCTCCATCTAAAGGTACTGGAAGCCAAACTCCTAGGATGAAGAGGGCCCTTAGAAAATTTTAAACTGTTTTTTTCAAAAAGGTCTTCATATGCCAAAAGGCTGGGCAAGCCTGCGGCTATGGGGTAAAAGGCAAACCCCTTACATGGACCCGCAGTCTTCTGTGATGTGGCTGCAAGCCTGTCTCCTTCTCTTCACCCCTCCCCTTCCCCCCGGGGGACCACAGTACCCCATGGCTCCACACCACGGTGCGGTTGCTGTCCCCTCTGTCTAGGGCGCCCCTGTCCCTCTTGGGTCTTGTTCGACCCCCAGCACAGTGCCGGGCACATGGCAACCCCTCCGTCAGTGTGTTTGTTTGATGCACAGCAGAGTTAATCACCCCCTCTTTTACCTCCCACGATGTGGCGCGCACACCTCCAACAGAGCTCGCAGGTCATCCTGCCATAACCTGTGTGTTTCACATTTCCACCCAGGCTGCACACTCCCTGAGGGCTGGCACTGGGTCCTTTTCATTTTGGTGTCTCATTGCCCTGCACACAGTAAGTGCTCAGTAGGTGCTTGTGGAGTGAATGGATCAGCACTGTCTGAGCCCTTGAGTAACCACAGTACATGCACACTCTCTTCTGAGTCCCCCAGCACACTCTGCTGCAGCCAAGAGCTCATCCAGGGACCTCAGGCGAATCCGGGTCCAAATCCTGGCTGCAGAATTTAAAGATGACCTGGGACACCCCCTCGGTTTCAGTTTCCACTTGGGAAAGTGAGGGCAAGAATAGGACATATTCCATTAGGGAAATGGATGAATACAATCAGGCAATTCATGGTTTGGCAAACGTCAAATCAATGGTAACTTTGTTATTCTGGCCTCACCCAGAATGTTCTTGCTCCCAGAATCGTAAAGCCAGCCATTTAGCACCGATTAGGAAGATAAGATGCCCTAGGTGTCACGAAGATTCTAAGTGAGGATAACATTTTTTTAAACATAAAACCAAGGGATGAGAAAAGCAAAAACAAAAAGGAAGGTCAGTGGGACACCTGGGTGGCTCAGTCAGTTAAGCGTTGGGCAGTTGGCTTAGGCTCAGGGCTTGATCTCAGGACCCTAAGATCATGACCCTGGGATCCTGACCCGAGCCCTATGTTGAGCCCCCACATCAGGCTCCTCACGCAGCAGGGAGTCTGCTAGGGATTCTCTCTCTCCCTCTGCCCCTCCCTCTGCTCTCTCTCAAATAAATAAATAAATCTTAAAAAAAAAAAAAAAGGAAGGCAGGTCAGGGTGGTGACAGCATTGGGAGGGACCTTGAGGCTGCTGGGGAGTGCCCGTATGCATTGGTGTGGCATGGCCAACCGTCAAGGGCCGGCCACCAGCCCGCCCAGCAGCCAGGTTCTGGGAGCCTCATCTGGCCAGGCTGGATGGGCACCTCTGCCCCCACCCCTCCAGGGTCCGCCTCCTCCCACCTCCCCAACAAACCTGCTGTGAATTTTCTGGAATTGCTCTCCAATTAGGGATGGGAGCTCTTGGAGGTAAAGGACAGAACTGTCACCAGGAATTCAGACAGACCCACTAGCAGATTATCACATTCCCCAGGCCTCGTAATTCTTCATCTGCAAATTGGGATAGCAACATCTATCTCATAGAACGTCAGTGATTAAATTAGATAATGCTAAGGTGACTATATAATTTATTATCCAAGCTGGGATACATCTGAGAGTGAAAGGGGCCCGCTGTTAGCAATTGCACTGAAACAACAGGCATGGCCCCAGACCGTCCTGGGCACACGGGGAAGTAAGGTCCCCCTAGGTTCTGTATGCAAGCGCTTTGAACCAGGAATAACTGTCAGAGCCGGCATTCATTGGCTCTTCCTACGTGAGCTGTAAGGTTCTAGATGCTTTACCTCATTTGATCCTCACAGTAGATAGATTTATCTATTCTATAGGTGGATGGCCACCGTTTTATAGGTGAATAAATCCAGGCACGGAGCGGCTAGGTAATGTGTCTTAAGCCACCCAGATGGTAACGGTGGAAGCAGAAAGTGTCCATGTGCTGTATTAAACCATCTCAGCCTTGGTGAAAGCTATTACCCTTCCTTTTTTTTTTTTCTTTTTTTGAGAGAGTACGTGCATAGGCGGGGGTGGGGGGCAGAAGAAGAGGGAGAGAGAGAATCTTAAGCAGACTCTACATCAGTGCGGAGCTCAACATGGGGCTCAATCCCACGACCCTGAGAGCATGACCTGAGCCGAAACCAAGAGTGTGGATGCTTAACGGACTGAGCCACCCAGGCGAACCTATTACCCTTCCTGTTAAGACATCTCACACCGATCCCCAAGAATCAGTGGGCCTTAGTCCCCTCTGGAGCCCACTTGTTCCTTGAGGTACCCCTCGCTGGCATCTCTTCCTTCTTCCGGAAGGCATGGCAATTTTTCTCCCCGTGAGCCCTCTCCTCCACATCTGAGCCCCTTCCCTGGGTGCACGGTCACACACCCTCAGCTACGGGGTGAGGTCTCCTGAGGCCCAGCTTCTCTGCAGAGCTCCAACCCAGCAAACTCAGGGGCCTGGGCCTTTCCAGTGTCCCCTCTCTTTACCCATAGCACCCTAGAAGGGGCTGAGACAACCTTTGGCAGGGTCCAGGGTACTCCAGGGCAGACTACCTAGACTAGAGGAATAGATGAACCCATCTGTCCTGAAGATGCTCTCTCAGCAGAGTTCCTGATAGCCACTGCACAGCTATGCAGAGACGGTTTTCTGATGATCCCTGGGTCAGCGTGTCATTGATAGGCTCTTAAGAAGCAGCCGTTGAGTCACAATTTGGGGTGCAACATGCTTCCCATGAACAGAAGGGGTGGAACAGCAGAACCAGGCAGAGGGAGAGGCTGAACGGCAGTGTGGGTCCAGTAAGGCCTCCGTCAACCTGGCACGGAGCTCAGGAGTGTCACCTCTCAGGCTCGTCCCACGCACGCCTGAGATTGCCAGGCTTTTATACCCCCCATGGTACTCGTTGACCAGATGTGGGTGCCCAGGAAGAGCCTGAAGGAGCTCACAGCTGGAGGGCTGGAGGCTGGCTGGTGACTGCACCTGCACCCACCCCCGCCGTCCCCCCCCGCCCCCGTCCCTGGCAAGTCCCGCCTGGAAGGGGACTGGAGTGGTGTGCCTTGGCATCCTGTAGCTCGGGTTCGCTCCTCCACGTCTGTCTGGGCCACAACTCTGGGATCCTGGTAGACCTTTCTTCCTGGTGGGAACTTAGGACTGGGGGCAGGGAGTGGGTCACAGGGCACTTTCAGTGGCTGCGTCTGGTCTCGGGTTGGCCATAAAAACTCACCTTCTCTGCCTTCCAACATCCATTCTAGATTCGCTCACCTCCGGCCCGCTGGAGGCCTCGGGAACTGGCTCACCTGGTAGAGCGACCCCCGGGGTCCCTGAGCCCCAGGTCATCATACCCTTCGCAGAGTGGGGTTGCTGTACTTACCCATTTACAGTCACCCTTGCCCCTCTGAACAGCACATTCCTGTGGTCTTGGTCAAAGGTGTGTCCTTGGGGCCCCGGGTGGGTCTTCTGATAGGACCCACTGTATCCGCGTCAGTCCGCCCCCTTCCCCACTCCCCTCATCCTTTCCCTCCCCGTCGGCACAATAATGCTGCTACTGCAACTTCATGAGGTGTGGAAGGTCACTTTCCCCATGCTTCCAGAACTTATCACTGTAGCGAGTTCACACTATCTCCTGGCGTCGTTGCCGGGGTACTAAATCCTGTGTCTCAGGATGACTCCAGAAGTCAGTACATTCTTTTTACTCCGTTTTATGTTCCAGCCCCTCAATCCACATCCTCAGGATCCAGTTCTGGGCAAACTCCCCTGGCTCGGCTGGGCTTGTTCACTGGTTCTTGCAACTCAGTTGGAATATGGTCCCTTGGCTCTGGCACTAAGCCCAGCCCCTCCCCAGCTGGGTTACTTTAAGACTCAAAGGCCAAGTAGCCAGAGTAAGAGGTAGGGGTGGGTCCTGATGGGGTACATGCTGTCTGGTGGGGGAGAGGCCTCTTCCTTGACTTCAGGTGGGGGTGGGGGTGGGAAGGACGGTGCTAGCTCTTAATATGGAGGGCTGGACCACATCTGCAGACTCGGGGGGACCTGGGACATCAAAATCTTTGGGAAGCTTCACTCAGATGTCTCCATCCACAGATGTCTGCATCCCATGTGTCAGGGTCCCAGAAGTTTCTAACCAGGGCTCTGACTTTGGTATAATAGACTTAATAGACCTGTCTTTTTTTTTTAAATTTTTACTTATTTGACAGAGAAAGAGATAGTGAAAGAGGGAACACAAGCAGGGGGAGTGGGAGAGGGAGAAGCAGGCCTCCCACGGAGCAGGGAGCCCAATGCGGGGCTCGATCCCAGGACCCCGGGATCATGACCCGAGCCGAAGGCAGATGCTTAACGACTGAGGCACACCTAGACCTGTCTTAATTGAATATTTAAGCTTTGAAATCCAGATGTTCTGACTTTTAAAACCTCAATTTTCTGGGCCTTCCCATTCCGGTGCTTCTTTGTGTCCAACCAAAGAGGCCCTCGGGATTTTGACATCTGACTTTCTGTGGCCTGTTATTCCCCTCAGCTGTTCTTTATTTTTCTGTACAGCATCAGTAACTTAGCAGTGGCCTTCTCCATATCCTTCTCCTTATAGATGCTATTTCCCTGACGTCTATCAGACTCCAGGCTCGTCACGGCCTCTAGTGCATTCTCTCCCACGGACACCCCATCCCGATTTACCACCAGCGAAAGTTTCAACGATGCACCTCGTGCCATAGCGGGGTGGGGAGAACTGCATGATCTGCTGACCACAAGCCGTGGGGTCCCCACTGCCAGCCAGGCTGGGAGGCATCCAGCCCCCAAACCCAACTTCCTACCTGCTTTCTTGGACTATTCCCAGCGGGTTCTCTGGAAGCAGATGTTGAGACAGAGCTGGAGTGTAAGAAATGCATGAGGGACCAACACTTCTGAAGGACACGGAGAAGAAGCAGGACTGCACAGAGGAGTGGAACTACTGCGAAAGCCGGGGCCAAGCAGCGGGGAGTTCTGGAAGGAGTACTGGCTGTCACGGTTGGCCCGTGCTGGGGCAAGATAGTGGGTGTTCCCTTGCTCAGCTCACTGGGTCTGGATCCAGGCTGTCCTGGAACTGGGAGCTTCTGGTGACTTCACTTCCTACTCCACACAGCAAGTTCTTCCCTAAAGGGGATGCAGGCATTATCTGTGTTTGCTATCTACCAAGGAGCAATTCAGCATCCACTCATTCAACAAACATTCTCTGCCAAGCACTGTTCTGATGCCCCAGATACAGCAGGGTGGGGAAAAAGCCTCTCTCTCTCTCTCTCTCTCATGGAGCCCTGTGACTTAACATTCTGTTCAACTAGGGGCAACATTCTTCTACTGATTGTTATAGGCCTGCTTTAAAGTGTGAAGAATGAGGAATCGAGGCCCCAAAGTTACACTCCACGTAGCACGGCCTTGACCATTATATTTCTAAACAGCTTTACTGCGATATAATTCACATACTATACAATTCAGCCATTTAGAGTATACAATTCAATGGTTTGCAGTATATTCACAGAGTTGTGCAACCATCACCACAATTTTATTTTTTAATTTAAATTCAATTAATTAACATATAATGTATTATTTGTTTCTTAGAGGTCAGTGATTCATCAGTTTTTATATAACACCCAGTGCTCATTACGTCATGTGCCCTCCTTAATGTCCATCACCCAGTTACCCCATCCCCCCACCTCCCTCCCCTCCAGTAACCCTCAGTTTATTTCCTATGATCAAGACTCTCTCATGGTTTGTCTCCCTCTCTGATTTCGTCTTGTTTTATTTTTTCCTCTCTTCTTCTACGATCCTCTGTTTTGTTTCTTAAATTCCGCATCTCAGTTAGATCGTATGATAATTGTTTTTCTCTGATTGACTTATTTCGCTTAGCATAATACCCTCTAGTTCCAGCCGCATCATTACAAATGGCAAGATTTCATTTTTTTTGATGACTGAGTAGTATTCCGTTGTATATACATACCACATCTTCTTTATCCATTCATCTGTTGATGGACATCTGGGCTCTTGCCATAGTTTGGCTATCGTAGACATTGCTGCTATAAAACCACCACATCAATTTTAGAACATTTTCATGATGCCCAAAAGAAACCCCACATAAATTAGCAGTTGCTTGGGCGCCTGGGTGGCTCAGTTGGTTAAGCGACTGCCTTCGGCTCAGGTCATGATCCTGGAGTCCCAGGATTGAGTCCCGCATCAGGCTCCTTGCTCAGCGGGGAGTCTGCTTCTCCCTCTCCCGCTCCCCCCTCTTGTGCGCTCTCTCTCTCTCTCATTCTGTCTCTCAAATAAATAAATAAAATCTTAAAAAACAAAATTAGCAGTTACTCCACATTTCCCCCCACTCCCCAGCCCTAAGCAACCACAAATCTACCTTGTGTCTCTACAGCTTTGCCTTTTCTGGGCATTTCATATAAATGGGATTATACAACATGTGGTCTCTTGTGACTGGTTCTTTCCCTTAGCATCATGTTTTCTTTTCTTTTCTTTTTTTTTTTTTAAAGATTTTATTTATTTATTTGAGAGAGAGAGCATGAGAGGGGGGAGGGTCAGAGAGAGAAGCAGACTCCCTGCTGAGCAGGGAGCCCGACGTGGGACTCGATCCCGGGACTCCAGGATCATGACCTGAGCCGAAGGCAGTCCCAACCAACTGAGCCACCCAGGCGCCCCCCGTTAGCATCATGTTTTCAAGGTTCTTCCATGTAGCATGTATCAGTCCTCCGTTCATTTTCACAGCTGAATAATATTCCACTCTGTGGGTCCACCACCTTTTGTGTATTCACTTATCAGCTGAAGAATGTTCACCTATTATCAATAATGCTGCTGTGAACATTTGTGTGTAAGTTTTCTGTGAACATATGTTTTCAGTTCTCTTGCCTGGGACTGAATTGCTGGGTCATGAGATAACTTTATGTTTAATATTTTGAGGAACTGCATTGTGTTTCCAAAGTGACTGTGCCATTTTACAGTCCCACCACCAGTATAGGAGAGTTCCAATTTCTCCCCATCCTTGTCAACACATGTTATTGTCTATCTTTTTTATTATAGCCACCCTAGGGTGTGTCTCATTGTGGTTTTGATTTATAGTTCCCTAGTGCCTAATGATGTTAGCATCTTGTCATGTGCTTATTGATAGCCTCAGTACTTTTAGCTTGGAATTAAAATGATCCCCTTTAGAGTTTTTCACACTTGCTTGAGACTTAGAATTCTTTTTTCAGAGGATAATTTACAGGAAATTCTAATACACAAAGACATAGAACTGGGGGTTAAGGTTGGTGGAAGAGTGACGGAAACTAAGGCTCTGCCCGGTGTCTTCCCCAGAGCCTACCCCTGATGATGAAAGTTCCTGAAACTACTAGAACTTTGGAAAGAATAGTTTGAAAATCACTGATTAGGGCAACATCACAAGATAACTGATAATACAGAGCAGTAAATAATAGGGATGGGATTGATCAATCTAAATGAATGGTATTTAGCCATCATATTTTGCTAACCAAACCAGAGTTGCAGAATCTGACAACAGAATATTTGAACCTGAAATACCTTTTGAAGACCCTGCCTTTATTTATTATTTTTAAAGATTTTATGTTTACGTAATCTGTACACCCAACATGAGGCTTGAACTTACAACCCCAAGATCAAGAGTCACATGCTCTACCGACTGAGCTAGCCAGGTGCCCCGATCCTGCCCTCATCGAACAAATATTGAGTACCTTTTATATGCCAAATTTTCTAGGTTCTGGGGATTAAAGCAGCACGCAAGACAGACAGGGCCCTACTCTCATGGCATTTATATTCCCACAGATGGAGACTGACCACAGAAAAACAACTAAACAAGAAAAACATCAGACGGTAATTGGGGCTTTGCAGGGACTGAGCTGTCTCCAAGAGACTGGTGGCTGTTTTAGATTAGGAGGTCAGGGACCCCCTGAGAAGGTGACATTTCAACTGAGAGCAGAAAGACCAGAAGTCAGAGGAAACCGTCAATGTGAAAGCCTGCTGGGACCCAGCATGACCTGCTCAAGGAGCCCCAAGAAAACTGAAGCAGACTGGCTCAGGGAGAGTGGTGGGAAGTAAGACTGGAAATGTTGCTAATAGCCAGATTTTGTTAGCCCCTATGGGCCAGGAGAAGAGATTTAGATTTTCTTTCAAGTGTGATAGAAAGTCACTGGGCAAGTGACATACCTGGTTTATATTTCTTTTTGGAATACACTTTTTTATTTTAGAATAACTTTCAATTTCTAGAAAAATTGAGAAAATACCAAGAGTTCCCATATACCCCATATGCAGTGTCTTTTATTATTAACATCTTACTTTAGTATGGTGCATTGGTCACAATTAATGAACCAATCCTGATACAGTATTATTAACTAAATTCCATACCGTGCAGTAATCCCCCCTTATCTGCGGAGGGTATGTTCCAAACCCCCGGTGGATGCCTGAAAACCACCCGTGGTACTGAACCCTATATATATTGTTTTTTCCCATACATACCTACCTGTGATAGTTTAATTTGTAAATTAGGCACAGTAAGAGATTAACAATGATAACTAATAATAAAATACAACAATTACAACAATAGACTGTAATCAAAGTTATGTGAACGTGGTTTCTCTCTCATAATCTCTTACTATACTGTACTCACCCTTCCTACGATGGTGTGAAATGATAAAATGCCTACGCGATGAGCCGAAGTGTGGGGAATGACGCTTTCATCATTTCATCAGTCATCATGATGTAGCTACTGACCTGCTGATGACTCTTCAGAAGGAGGGTCGTCTGCTTCCTGAGTGCAATTGACCCAGGGAAACTGAGATAACAGACAAAGGGGGACTGCTGTATTCAGGTCTCCTTAGTTTTAACCTAATGTCTTTCTGTTCCAAGATCCCATCCTGGATACCAGATTAAATTTAGTTGTCATATCTCCTCAGACTCTCCTTGGCCGTAACAGTTTCTTAGGCTTTCCTTGTTTTTGATGACCTTCACAGTTTTGAGGACTCCTGGTCAGATATTTTGGGAAATGCCCCTCAAATGAGATTTGTCTGTGTTTCTGTCAAGATAAAAAATGGGATTGGAGGGCGTCTGGGTGGCTCAGTTGATTAAACGACTGCCTTCGGCTCAGGTCATGATCCTGGGGTCCTGGGATCAAGTCCCACATCGGGCTCCCTGCTCAGCAGGGAGCCTCCTTTTTCCTCTCCCACTCCGCCTGCTTGTGTTCCATCTCTTGCTGTGTCTCTCTCTGTCAAATAAATAAATAAAATCTTTTTTTAAAAAAATGGAGTTGGAAAGGCAAAAGTTGGATGCCAAGAGCCATCCAATAGGACAAGCATTTATTTATATCAGTATGGATGCATGGACATTTACTTGATGTGTTTGGTTATAGCCCAATACTACTTTATTCACTTTGTCGTTCAGATCGTTCCAGCTTTGGCCATTGGCGCCTATGTCCCGGTGACATAACAAATCCTAAGACAGTAGTGAGAAAGGCCAGAGACAACTCAATTTACAAGAATAGAATGTGGGTAAATGGACCCTCTGGTCCCCTCAAGCCTCCAGCCAACATTTTGACTGAAGCCTTTTGGAAGACTCTGACCCAGAGCCCACCCAGCAAGCCCTCCAGAATTTCTGACCCAAAGAAATTGTGAGACAATAGAGGTTTATTGTTGATCTAAATCTCTAAGTTTTGGAGTAATGTGCTAGGTAGCAATAGAACACAAATGTGCAAGAAAATAATGTTATGAAAACGATAGAAAATAGTTGGAAAATAAAATTGAGGAAGTCTTGGGCACCTGGGTGGCTCAGCCAGTTAAGCATCTGCCTTCGGCTCAGGTCATGATCCCAGGGTCCTGGGATGGAGGCCCACATCGGGCTCCCTGCTTAGCAGGGAGCCCGCTTCTCCCTTTCCCTCTGCCACTCCCCCTGCTTGTGCTCTCTCACACACACACTCTCTCTCAAATAAATAAAAAATTAAAATCTTAAAAAATATTGAGGAAGTCTTCCAGAAGATAGAACTACAAAGCAATGAGATATAAAATAAGAGTGAAAAGATGAGAAATTTAAAGAATGAGTCCTCGAGAGTTAAACTTCTGAAAAATAGGGGTTGTTGGAGAAGAGAGAAAACGAGTAAGAAAATCATCACTGAAATCGTCCAAGAAAATTTCCCCAAACTGAATTGAAATATCCTTCAATTTCCAAGTTCAAAGGGCAGCAAGTACCCAGGACAATGTTTGAAAATAGAAATACACTAAGGCACATCACAGTTAAGTTTTAGAGCTCCAGGAATAAAGAAAGGTGTCCTACAAGCTTATATAAATGGCGAGAGAGAGACAGAGAGAAACAGAGAGAACATATCCAAATGATCAAGAATTAAAATGGTTTCAGACCCTCATTTTGGTGGGGCACACCTTCCAGTAGTTTTCTGAGAAAGAATATGTGGAAGGTAACTTTTTTGAGATTATTAATAACTGAAAATGTAGGGGCACCTGGGTGGCTCAGTCGTTAAGCGTCTGCCTTCGGCTCAGGTCATGGTCCCAGGGTCCTGGGATCGAGCCCCGCATGGGTCTCCCTGACCTGCGGAAAGCCTGCTTCTCCCTCTCCCACTCCCCCTGCTTATGTTCCCTCTCTCGCTGTGTCTCTCTCTGTCACATAAATAAATAAAATCTTAAAAAAAAATAACTGAAAATGTACATTCTACTCTCACACTTGGTCAATAGTTTAGCTAGGTGAAGAATTCTGAGTAGGAAATGTTTTTCCTTCAAAAGAGTTTCTAAAAACTGTTTTGGCTAATCTGTGGAGAATGTTTGCAGGAGGTCAAGGATGGAAACAGGGAGACCAGTTGAGGGGCTAATGTCGTAAGTAGCCCAGGTGGGAGATGATCATGGCTGAACCTAGGGTCTGCGGGGTGAAGATAGGGAGAATTGAATAAATATAAAATACTTTTAAAGTTTGATAAAATTTTCTGATAAATTAAATATGAAGCAGGAGGATATAGAAGAGGCAAGGATAACTTGATTTGGGGCCACAGCAACAATGGAAGTGCCAGTTACTGAGCTGAGAGGGAAGACTGTGTTTACCTCACCTCTGGCCCCCGAGGGCACGAGACATTGAACACTCTCAATGTGACCAGGCTGCAGGGGGAAGAAGTGACCACAGAGTGGAGCCAAGTTTCGCTGAGGCCAGAAAGTAAGGAGGGTTTGGTGGGAGGAGGGGAGAGAATGGGAGGTTAGATCAAGCCCCTCGCACAGACGGGATGAGTGTACAGGAGGGCAGAGATGACCAGACAGAGTGAGGATTACAGGACTGTGGGTTTAGCCACAGCAGACCCGGTCCACGTCGGTAGCTATTAATAAGAGTGGTAGGTTCGTAAGACTTTGCCCTCTTGACATCTAGCCTTTGCTTACATACCTCTGGGTCCCCTTTTCAGAAGGAAATTGCCCATCCTCTGGCTGGAATTCTTCTACTAAAACAACATCTGCCTTCAAGTGACCTATTTTCATTGGTCCTTGATTTGTCCTCTGGTCAAGTATAGCAGAGTACCCCACTTCCATGCTTCCTCACTTCATGCATTTGAAATTTTTTTTCCTAGTGATACCAAGGCAAGAACAATTCCACAAGCCCCAGCGAGAAGGATCAGATCTGCAATGGGTCCCAAAGACCAGGGCCAGATTTTTTTTCAATGTGATTTTGCACTTCAAGGTGTTCTTACTACCTTAAAGACCTTCATAGGGTCCTTCAGGTGATCCATCATCAGAAAGCCTTCTCAGATACCAGAGCTTTCCTCTCTGATCTTGTGTCCCTTTCTCCAGGAGGACCTAATTGTTCCCTTCTTGGAACTCTCCATAGCTCCATTCATTCATTCATTCACTTGTTCATTTTTTAAAATTAATGTTTATTGAGCAACCACTGTGCTCCAGACTCTGAGATTTAATAATGAGCAATAAAGACACAAAACCTTTCTTATGGCACTTATCTCAGATTATGTCATATTATAGTCAATCACACATTTATTTATTTAATCAACAAACTTTTACACGTTCTAAGTGCCAGATTTTGTACTAAGTGCTGAGTACACAATAGTGCCCAAGACAGAATCCCTGATTACTTTGGGTGAAGGAGACAGGCAGATCAACCAGCAATGATAAAACAATGTGGTAAGGGCTCTGATAAGTGGATGGATGGGTGGATGAATGGATGGATGGATGGATGGGTGGATGGGTGGATGGACGGAAGGAAGGATAAGTGGATAGATGGATGGTGGGAGAGTGGAGAGGGAGGAGACAAATTGAGAGGTAAGTAGGTACAGGATATTAAGGAACCTATATCCATGGCTTAGCTTCACTAGATTTTAAGCTCCACAAGGACAGAACCCAGGCCTCATTCAGCTTCACATAAATAAGTGCTCTACGGGTGTTGATTGAATTAATGTAAAATTGTCCTCTAGTTGTGGCCAGATGCATGTGGGTCTCCCATCCCAGCCTGCTGGCAGGTGAGACACCTGGGGTCCACTCTTCCTTTCTTTCCAGTCCCGAAACCAGAAAAGGCAGTTTCACTAGCTCCCCACCTACCTTCATTTCCCTGGGATATGTTTCCAGTGAGGATCACAGGATCCCCCAGGCCACCCCCACTCATCTTATTGATCTGCCCTCACGAGGAGCCTGTTTCCTAGGATAACCCTGACCAGACCACAGCAAGGACACTTTGGTCAGCGCAGTGTGACCAGCCCCACCCTCTGCAGTCACATTTGCCCTCAGTGCCGAGATGACAACCCGGCTCAGTGTTTTGTTGGGTTCGTGACTGGAGTCTATTTGCAGAGTGCTGGCACCCAGCTCAGCGGGCCAACGGGTCAGACGCTCAGCTTCGTTCTCTGGCCCCAGGCCCACACGGCCACACCCGCCCACACACCAGTGAGACCAGCTCAGGTTACACCGGTGTGTCTATGGTTACAAAGGAGGCCAAGCACTAGGCGGGAGGGCCTCACCCCATCCCCCCACGTAGCTTGGGTGCTTCAGGAACCTAGCAGGGTCTTGTCTAAGGTCTCTGGGAGAAGAGTCAGGGCGTGCAGTGTCCCTAGTTGTCATAGATACCAGAATCTTGGGGCAGCTTCATTTCCTTTTCCCAGGATTCATGGTTTGGGGCCTCATCAAGCCACTTGGGGCTTGTCCATACTTGCCCTGCACGCCTAAGTCTAGCCTCCGTGCCAGTCTTAGCCTTTCCCCGTCTTGACCCCACAAGGGCTGGGAAAAGAGTTCCAGGCTGTAGCAGCAGGCACGGCGATGGCTCGGCATCCGGGCCTGCCCCACTGCGGCATTACCATCCCCAAAGCAAACGCCTTCACACCCTTGTTGGCTCCTCTCTTTCTTGTGCATACACAAATCCATCAACAAACCCTTTCCGTTCTACCACCAAAATATAATCTCAATCTGCCCATTTCCCACCATCCCCTCTCCAGTCCATGCACCACCGCCTCCACCCAGGACCGTTGCAATGGCCTCCTGACTGGTGTCCCGCCTCCATACTTGCACCCACCTGCGTTCTCCACGTGGTCCCCAGAGTGAGCTTTTACCAGTAGAGATCGGATTGGGTTACTCCCCAGTGTAAAGCTATGCCATCCCATAGGCTTCCCATCTCCCTTGGAACACCACCCAACTCTTCACTCTGGCCTACCAGACCCTGTGCATTCTGGCCCTCCAAGTCTACCTCTTCGGTCTCCTCTGGTACACCATGCCTTCACTCGCCTTAGCACACAGCTTTGGTGCTTTTTAGAAACACCCAGCTTGCCCCAGTCTCAGGGCCCTCCTCTGCTTCCTCTTCCCATGGCTCACTTGTCTTCAGACAGGTCTTAGCTTCATCTTACCTAGTCAGAGAGGGCTTCACCCAATTACCTTATCAAAAACAGATGCTTTTCCCAACTCCGTCCTGCCTCTCCAGCACGTCGTCCTGTCATCTGGTCTTCAGAGCACTTACTATCACCTGAAATTAGTCAGCGTCTTTCTTTACTTGGTTATCATCTGTCCCTTGCCGACTCGAATATAAGGTACCTGAGGGCGCAGATCTTTGTTGTCATGTTCACATGTGTATCTCCAGTGCTTCAAAGGAGATATGCTCAAGAGAAACGTTTTTGAGGGACGCCTGGGTGGCTCAGTTGGTTAAGCATCTGCCTTCAGCTCAGATCATGATCCCAGGGTCTTGGGATCGAGCCCTGCATCAGGTTCCCTGCTCAGCAGAAAGCCTGCTTCTCCCTCTCCCTCTGCTCCTCCTCCTGCTTGTGTTCTCTCTGTCAAATAAATAAATAAAATCTTTTTAAAAAAAAAGAGAGAGAGAAACGTTTTTGAGAAATGAGCTATGCTAACAATTTAAATATCTTCTCATTTCTGTGCCAAACTGAGGGCCTACCAGGTTTTTTGTAAAATATTTGTAATAGTAATACATAGTTGAGATATTATTCAGTAATAAAAAGGAATGAAGTGTAGCCAGTTGACCCTTGAGTATCACGAGTGTTGCGGACTAACCCCCCATACAGTCCAAAATCCAAATATAACTTTTGACTCCCCAAAAACTGAACTACTAATGGCTTATTGTTGACTGGAGGCCCTTCCGTTAACATAAACAGTTGATTAACACATATTTTGTATGCTATATGTATTTATACTGCATTTTTAAAAAAGATTTTATTTATTTATTTGACAGAGAGAGAGAGAGAGAGAGTGAGTGAGAGACAGCGAGCACAAGAAAACCCTGGCCGTCCAAACCTGTGTGGCTCAAGGGTCCACTGTACATGTAACAACATGGATGAACCTTGAAAACGTTATGTCAAATCAAAGAAACCAGTCACAAAGACCACATATTGTATGATGCCATTGAGGGGAAATGTCCAGAAGAGGCAAATCCATACAAACAGAAGGTAGATTTGTGATTGCCCGGGACTGGGGGTGGGCGTGGGGCAATGGTCCACAGTGTGAACATTGCAGGATCTACTTAACAGCTTCCGTCTCTTCTAGGAAGTCCTTGGGGCCACTCAAGCTGCTGTGAACGTTCCCAGCAGCTCTCCAAGGTCCCCCCTGGTTTCACCCCTGGGGTAGAGAACCTACTGAGCAAGGGAATTCCAGAAGGCAGGCCCTGTGTCCCAGGTCTCCGGGACTCA
This sequence comes from Phoca vitulina, assembly GCF_004348235.1. Lineage (NCBI taxonomy): Eukaryota > Metazoa > Chordata > Mammalia > Carnivora > Phocidae > Phoca > Phoca vitulina. The sequence goes on from NW_022589729.1 coordinate 21,825,339, forward strand.
AGCTGGGAGCCTCCACGATGAAGTACGTGTTTATGAAATGAATGAAAAAACAACAAATTAATAAATAAACTGAGTAGCTAAATTAAAGAGTAAATCTGACCCTGGAGCAGCTCTCCGAAGGGTCTCCGAGATTGTGAAGAATAATCATCATAAACCATCTTCCCCCTGCCCTGGGGTAATTTTAGAATTTATAAAACATCTCCTGTACCTCAGCTCCTTTGTGTTTTCCTAAACGCCTACTGAATGTCAATAGATAAGAAGGCACCATCCACCCCATTTTTGCATTGAATAAACAAAGGTTGAGAGAAGTCCAAAGTCTTTCCCCAGGCCTTGAAGTGTGAGCCTCTAGAGTGTCTCCAAGACAGCGCTGCCTCCAGGGAGCTTAAAAGGGCTAAGGTGGGTCTTCCCCGAGGAAATGGCCATCAGCCAAGTACAACAGGTGAGTCATAACACAAGTCCTGATTCTCCACGGTCCAGCCATCCCGCCCCAGAAACTGAAGAAGTCCATATTTTAAAAAATCCTGCTATTACCAATAATATTACCATCTGCAACCCAACAGCTACTTTCCCTCCAAGCTCCCCGCCTGCCAGGTGGACCCTGAGGATGGCTGCTCTGAGGAAGGGTCCCCCAGATCCTCTTCATACAGCATGTGACGTGCTCCACAGACCTGAGCCGGCCCACGTTTAGAGACAGCAGTCCGGGGGTGTAATTTTATATCTATCGAGAGAACAACAACAACAAAAAGGGGCTTACAATTTGTGAAACTTTTTTTTCCTTTTCCTTTTTGTAGTAATTCGTTTTCATTGTGTCTTGCAACAGTATTTGATTGGAAAATCAAAACAAGCCAAACCAAACTGCTCTTTCACTATGAACAGTTTGCGAGACTCTAGTGCGGGAGACCTGGCTGGTGTCCGGGCTCCCCTCGGCGCCCCCCCCCGCCCCCGGGTGCTGCCACTTTGGCCTGAGGGGAGCTAGCTCTCCTGTGAGGCTCTCAGCTCCCCATCAGTACACAGAGGACCCTAGTACTTACCTCACTGGGCTTCTGCGGGATTGGGAGCAGACCACACACGGAAGCCGCTCACATAGGAAGAAGCAGCTGCTCCCGCACCCCGTCCCCTTCCTCCCATCCCTTCTGCTGACTCTGGGACATATGTTCTAGGGGACGGGAGAAACCTGGTGACAGACAGACAGATGGAGCGATCAGGGCTGGGGACAGGCAGAGTCTCGGCCCTGAAGAGTCAGGGGACGGAGAGCCGCAGGGCCCCTTGCAGGGGGAGCGACAGCCGCACAGAGGCGCTCGGCCTCCCGGGGGGCCTGTCTCCCTTAGATCCTGTGTTTCTTGAGGGCAGAGGTCCCGGCGGCAGGCAGCTCCTCAGCCCGGGCCTTTGCCAGTCGCCGGCACCCTGGCATCCCCCGTGGGCGGCCTGCAGCCGCTCAGTGACCACCAGGCTGCTAGGTACCCAGGGGCCCGTGTGGAGGAAGGTGTGGGAGAGGGAGCCCCGGCAGCCGTGGAGCAGGCCTGTGGGCTGTGAATCCAGCAGGGGGGGACGGCAGCCGGCAATGCGGGGGGCTGCAGGGGCAGCAACAAGCTGCTGTCCCACGTCTGCGGACGTGCCACCCCCGACTGTGGCACTCTGGGCTTGTGGGAAGTGGCAGTGGGCTTGAAGGAGACACTGACAGGTGAGATCAGGAAGCAGGAGCTAGGAGACTATGTGGGCCGTGACCTGGGGATACACCTCTTGACACTCCCTGGGTGGGGGCGGAGGGGAGCCCCTTCATTTGGGGTTGGTTAGGAAATCTCTGGTCCCAGGCTTCCCAGAGCCTCGTCTTGGTGCCACCATCGAGGAAAGGAGAGAAATTCACTCCCATGAGCCTGCTGGGGAGTCCCTCCGTCACACACTCTGTCTTTGACAAAGGGCAGGTGAAAATGAAATCCAAGAAATTGTGTCCAGGACATTGGGGGTCAGGTGAGGGGGCTGCAAGCCTTGGCATGAGCATCCTAATGCAGCAAGCAGGTTGAGCCAGTTCTCAGCTGGGCACGCTGGGCCTCCTACCTGCAGAGCAGGATCCCCTGAAGTAGGACCCCTGAGGCTCTTCGAGCTGAGCCTCTGTGTGCTGACCCCACCCATCCTGAAAAGCTGGGCAGGGATGGGACACCCCACAAAGAGGGCAGAGATGGCACCCCCCACCCCGCTGGGGAAGAAGGTGGTGTGGGTGCAGATTCGATGGGGCAGGAAACCAAAGGGTGTCCTGTTGGATTTCCTGACTATTCTGATGAAGGCGAGAGCAACATCATTTGGTGAGAGGAAATGAGGAGGTTGGGTTACAGGAGCTGGAAAAGAGGAATGGGGGGTGCTGGGGGAGCAAGGGGGACGCTGACTGGGACAGCTCTGACCTATGGGGTGCCGGGGATTGGTAGAGACCCCGATGAACACAGAGCCAGCGACTGGATCACAACAAAGTGCTGCACATGTAGTAGGCGGTCAGTACATACCTGGTGACTGAGTGTCCAGTCATCACCATCGAGAGACAGAAGAGACCGTGGGGAAACACATGTTACATAAACTTGGTCAGTTAATCATTCCCTGTGGAGGAGGAAACTTCTCCCCACTGAGTCACAACCACCCAAGGCCCTGGCCTGACCCAGACCGGCCGGAAATCAGCCCGGGGGCTGGCCACCCTCCGTCCTTCCTGCTTTGGGAGAGAGGTTTCATCTCCTAAGTCTCCACCAGATGGGCCTCACCTGACACCTCTGGTCCTCCCCTCCACCCCTTCCGCAAGCCTGCCTTCTCCCCTCGTTCTTTCCACAGGTGTGAACTCCAGATTCACCGTCACTGGCTCGACTGACCCGACAAAGCCCAGAGAAGGAGAGTTTCCCCTCGTCCAAGGCCGGGCTGAGCCCAGCCCCAGGGCAGCCACCCTGGGGTGGCATAGCGGGGTGTCTTATCAAGGGGCTCAAGCATGGATCTTATTGCCAACTCTACCCTCTCTCTCCCTCAACCTCAGTTTCCCTCGAGGGAATGCCTACTGAGAACAGAGTTGTTGGTCCTCTAGCCTCCAGTGACTTGGCCATAATGTCCCGCTACTCCCTGAGCAAGAGAGCCCCCCTGGAGGCATCTCCCTCTTGGAGTTGGCTAAGAATCCCTAGCCCAAGGCCGCAAGAGCCTGGCACCAATGGTACCATGGAAAGGAGCAGAGCTTGCTCCCTGAGGGCCTGAGTCACCTGCCAGTACTGCTCCCCACCCCCAAGAGCTCTGCCCAACCTGTCCTACCGGTGTGTCTGGCTCGGAGCCAGTGGGGCCCAGTGCCCAACTCATTTACGGGAAGGAAGGATGTAAACAGAGGACAAGGGGCGGGCGGAGGACAAAGGCGACCTGGGTCTTTTGTTTGCACCTCACTCAGCCTAGAGGCTGCTCACATCACACCCCAGGGGGGCTGGCACCCAGAGACCTGGGGACCGGCCCACCAAGGGGGCAGCACGCAGTGCCGGAGCCGTCCTCACTTACCCTCCACCGTTCCCCCTTCCCCTCTCCTGGGGCTGCCCTTGGCCCACCCGTCCTCTCTCACAGCCGTGGTCTCAGCCCTACCACTCAGCCTCTCTCCAGGACACAGCTAGAGAGCAGTAGGTGCTGAGTCACGAGTTTGCCACGTGGCCTGCCCAGAGGAAGGAGGCCCTTTAGGCTTCAGCTCCCCATTTCAAGGAGTCGAGGGGAGGTAGCAGACAGAAGGCTGAAGACGTCTGGAAGGGCCTCAGCAATAATCAGCTAGGAACCCAGACAGAAAGAGGAGAATACTGCTCCCTACCTCTCCAGGGTAATCCATCTCAGATGCTTATGAGTACTTGGGGCCATAGGAAATTCAGAAAAACTCCATGCATTCAGCAGACATTTGCTGACTATGTACCATGGCCAAGCACTCTCCTAGGTGCCAGGATCCATCAGTGGACAAAACAAAGACCCTACCTATCCATGTGAGTGTCCACTCTAGTGGGACGGTAGACATTTAAAGAGAAATACATCAATGTATTGTGCACGACAAAATCATAAGTGCTGAGGAGAACGATGAAGCAGAGAGCTGTGGGGAGGGGTGGCCAGGGTGGCCTCCCTAAGAGGTTATTTGAGTGAAGACCCGAAGACAGTGAGGGAACCATCCTGCTGAAACTTGAAGGGACAGCATGGGGGCAGAGCAAAGAGGCCACACGAGGTCTCCAGGGGTGAGCTTGTGTGGCATGGCGTGGGGGGTGGAGGGGACAGTGAGGAGGCCAAGCGAGGAGGCCAGCCAGGCTGCAGTTGGAGGTGGGGGGGGCATTCACCACCAGGGCCCTGTGGGGGCTCCGTGTGTACTTGAGTGAGAGGAGCCACGGAGGGTTCTGAGCAGAGGAGAGTCGTGAACTGATTTAGGATTTACCTGGACAGCTCTGGCTGCTGGGTTTTATATATATATAGTATTATCTATATTATACTATATTATATTATATTATATTATATTATATTATATTATATTAATTATATATAATATATTATTTAATTATTTGAGAAAGAGCACACAAGCAGGGGGAGGGGCAGAGGGAGAGGGAGGAGCAGACTCCCTGCTGAGCAGGGAGCCCGATGCGGGGCTCGATCCCAGGATCCTGAGATCATGACCTGAGCCAAAAGTAGACACTTCACCGACTGAGCCACCCAGGCACCCCAGTGTATATTATTATTAAATGCTAGCTATTAGTTTGAAATTTTTCCAAATTGTACAATGTACGTAGCATAGGATTTACCGTTGTAAGTGCGTTAAAGCGTGTCGTCCGATGGCATTAAGTGCATTCGCCCCGCTATGCAGCCGTGGCCACCGCCCGTCTCCAGAACTCTTCCATGTTCCTGCGCTGAAACCGGAGGGATTTCTGAGCTCCCTTGCAGACAGGAAAGGGGATGGTGAGGGGTCACCACGCACTGGGAAAATGAGGAACTGCTGTCAGGGGTCAGCAGTTTGGGGGTGGTTGGAAAGGCCCTCGGCTTGCTGTTTGCCAGGTGCTCTCTCTCTGCTGCCCTTGGCTGGAGGTGGGGGTCCTGGTGGGCTGACCCTAATGAGGGACTGGAAGCCGACTGCTCTTACAGCCCCCTCCTGCTAAAGATCCCTCACCTGTTGCCTCTGTGTTGCTCACCACACACACACACACCTGCCACCCTGCTGGAGTGACAGAGCCACCCCCTGCACGTTTCCCTAAAGTGACCGGCTGCCCTAATGCCGGCCTAGTGTAGACACCCCACGCGTGACTTACCCCTAACAGCTACTGGATGCCGATGTTGTGATGGAGACATTCCCAAGGAATTAGGGAGCACAGGGGAGGACCTAACCCGGTCCAGGGCAGTGGGGGAGGGTGTCAGTGAAGTTTTCCAAGGTTTCCACCAAAAGGTGACCAAATATTGCTCCTTCCTCTGCTCAGTTATAACTACAGTAGGAGACGCTTAGGAGAGATGCCGTGCACCGCACTGCGTGCTTTACCTGCCTCACGTCAACAAATCTCATGATCCCATGAGGTAGAAACTCTTATCATCCCCATTTGACAGCTAAGGAAATTAAGGCTCAGAGAGGTCAGCCACTTGCACAAGGTTACATAGCTCAACTGTGGCAATGTCAGGGGAAGATCCAAGGTCTGGATGACCCCCTCAGTTGGCATTCCCTTGTACCCCAAGCTGCCTCCCAAAAGGAGCATTTCCCAAGGTGTGGACAAGCATACTGCTGATGATTCATGGTCGTTCACAATGGTCCTAGGTGGTACAAGGACAAACATTTCTAAAAATTCAATAGAAGTGAATTCATTTTAATGCATGCTAGGAAAATGATAACTAACGTGTCGAACCCTTGATGAGAAATAGAAATGTGAAGTTTCTTTTTGAATTAGATTTAGGTGAAAGGGGGAGCCTTTTTTTTAAAGTCTCAATCCCCTTCTAATTATACTCTTCTAATTATACTCTTATCACATAAGAATGTCATGTTTATCAACTAGTAGTTGATAAACTAGGGTTTTTTTCTTTTTTTTTTTTAAAGATTTTATTTGTTTATTTGACAGAGAGAGACACAGTGAGAGAGAGAACACAAGCAGGGGCAGAGGGAGAGGGAGAAGTAGGCTTCCCACCGAGCAGGGAGCCCGATGAGGGGCTCGATCCCAGGACCCTGGGATCATGACCTGAGCTGAAGGCAGATGCTTAATGATTGAGCCACCCAGGCACCCCAACTAGGGGATTTTCTTAATTTTGGTAAACTCAGGGAGAAGGAGAGAGAGTCTTAAGCAGATTCCATGCTGACCGCAGAGCACTCACACGGGGCTCAATCTCAGGACCCTGAGATCAGGGCCTGAGCTGAAATCAAGAGTTGGATGTTATCCATCTCTAGAACTTCTTCATCATCCCAACTGAAACTGTGTCCCCATTAAACAGTGACTCCCCATCCTCCCTCCCCTCAGCCCCTGCTTACCGTCATTCTGCCTTCTGTCTCTACACAGTTAACTATTTTAGGTACCTCATATAAGTGGAGTCATTCAGTTTCTGTCTTTTTCTGTCTGGTTTATTTCACTTATATTATCAAGGGGAGCCTATTTAAAATAGAGGAGGGCGCCTGAGTGGCTCAGTCAGTTAAGCATCCAACTCTTGATTTCAGCGCAGGTTGTGATCCCATGGGTTGTGAGATGGAGCCCGGAGTCATGCTCCCCACTCAGCAGGGAGTCTGCTTGAGATTCTCTCTCTCTCCCTTTCCCCCTTCCCCTCCCCCTGCTCACTCGTGCTCTCTCTCTCTCTAAAATAAATAAATAAATAAAAATCTTTAAAATAGAGGAAAACAGCAGAATAAATAAATAACTTAGTTGGTCGGCAGATGTGGCAATGGCATGGGGGTGAATAAATATGGGGAATTGTCAGGCTGGGAGAGCAGAAGACTTCTCATCCCTCCTGTCTTCAGAGGAGCAGCCAGAACTCCATCTGTTATGCCTGCTGTGAGGAAACATGTCAAGGACACAAGGAAGAGGAGGCAGTGAAGGAGGCAGAGAAGGAGCCAAGTATAAACTCCTCATGCAAAGAATTAACTGGGCTATTCTGGGAGACTTTGCCCTCCCAGAGCCCTTGCACTCCCAGAGCCTAGGGCTTGGCTGTCCATTCTGTGAATGCCTGATGGGCAGCTGATAGATGGCCCAAGCTACAGGCTACATCTGGTTCCACTCCAAACCTTCTGGTGCCATTTTTTCCCACTCATCTAACTGGTCAGGGCCCAAGCGACGGCATCCAAGGGACTTCGAACTGCTGCTAACTCAGGTTATGTCCAAGACACCAAATGGAAACCAATGACTGGATGTCACATATCTCAAGGATCTGAGTTAGTAGGGAGAAAATACTTCAGGCAGGAACCAAGCAGAGAGAAGACGGGCTGGAAAATCCCCAGGGACTAGGCTCCAGCGATTGCAACAAATGAAAGCATTTTCAGGATGGAGAGGGAGGCTAGTTCTTCCCTGAGGGTTGGGGTCCTGGCAGAGTCCAGACCCAACGTCTGAGCAGGCAAACTCCTAGCACCATGGCCCAATGAACCAGAAATGTCAGGATGTATGATTTTTTTCTGAGAAACACATTCATTGCCTGGAATTCTCTAAATAAATGTCATGTGCATGCTACAGGGTGCTTTGCGCTGAGTGCGTGCGTGCGCTGCGGTCTGTGGGAGGGACTACCGCCATGTCGGTGGTGTGGATTGCCCTGAGCAGTCCGGCCCTGCAAGCGGATCGGTTAGTTTCTGACTCAGGTCAGCTCTAACTAGCAGCCAGGCCTCACCCAGCTGTGCAGTTTATAAGATATTATTCTTTAATCCCACAAACTATAAACTCTTGAGAGAAGGGATAAGCTCTGTTCTATTCCCCGGTGGTACCCTCTCTCTAGCACAGTACTCAATATATCTACCTAGGTAATGGAGCTCATTGAATATCCGTGGGATGAATCAACGTATGCATGATCATCGGCTCTGATATCTTTTATTGAATTGTCATCTTTCTCCGGTGTTCTTTTAAAGATATATGACATTGACATATATTATATGTAAAGATACACAACGTAAGTTTATGTGTATATATGTAACGTCTATATGTTTGTGTAAACATATAATTTGTTAGCTTTCTATATCTAGTTTTGTAAATATCCAGAATCTTGTGATATTTCTTGAGAAAAAACAATTTGCTTTCTAAAATATAATTTGCATCTCTACGGCTGGAGTGCCGTACCCACTCCTACGATCAGTGTATCTATCCCTGAAAACAGAACAACTACACAACAGCCACAATGTGACTACATGGAATGTAGTAACTTTTTAAAAATTACAACAATCTAGGGCGCTTGGGTGGCTCAGTCGGTTAAGCGTCTGCCTTCGGCTCAGGTCACGATCGCCGGGTCTTGGGATCAAGCCCCGCATCGGGCTCCCTGCTCAGTGGGGGGCCTGCTTCTCCCTCTGCCCCTGCACCCTCTGCTTGTGCTCGCTCTCTCTGTCAAATAAATAAATAAAATCTTTAAAAATAAATAAATAATAAAAATTACAATAATCCTAAGAAATCTTCTTTTGAAAGAGGACACAATTCAAATGCAAATGGAGTCATCACGGGTGAAAAAAAGAGCTCCAGCCGAAGTCCTTTCTATGCAACATTCCCCTTAGGGGAACAAGTTCTTCATGAGAGGAATTCCATGTTTGTCCCCAGTCAAGAACTTTCTGCTCCAAGTTGCTAATCCTATTTCAATATTTTATTTCAATCTTGGGTCTACTTCTGGGGTGGAAGTACTTTTGGTGTCACAGAGAATCTAAAGAATGACAAAGGGAAGAGAGACAATGCTGAGATCTTAAGTGGTAGAAAGTATTTTTTTTTTTAAATTTATTTATTTATTTGAGGGGGGAGAGGCAGAGGGGGAGAGAATCTGAAGCAGGCTCCGTGCTGGGCCTGCTGGGCTTAGTCTCACAACCCCGAGATCACAACCTCAGCCGAAACCAAGAGTCGGAAGCTTGGTTTAAAATATATGCCCTACATGGTTTAGATACAGATATATACTCTTTGAACAATACTAGTTGAATAAAAAGCCATCTGAGCTTATGCAAAATGTAAAATGCGGTTTTGCCGTCAGGAAACCTTCCATATCACGTGTATATTTATATGTACCGTGGTCACATGTGGTCAAATTACAATAGTCACAAGCAGTAATGCAGATAATAAAGCAGGGGCTGCCACATACCCAGCTCTGGCCAAGGGGTCTTCTCTGTCCCCTGCCCTGTGGATGTCCACCCGGGCCAGGTCTTGAAGGCTTTGCGCACCCTGGCCACTGGCCCTCTGGTTCCATTTGGATCTGGTTAACCATTTGCTCCGCTCCAGGGTGAGGTAATCTGAGCTCACTTGGGAGAGGTGAGTACCTGCGGGCAAACCAGCCCAGCCTGCATCGCAGGGCTGATGTCACCCTGACCCTTCCCGAGGCCGCTGCCCTGGCCAGGCCTCGAGTGGGTGGGGAACAGGGGGTGCTTTCTTGAACTAAGGTCACATTCCAGACTATAGTCACCCCTTCTCCCACCCTAGCTGTCTCGTGGAACCCCCTCCCATAAACCCAGCCCCAGGTCCCAGGTGCAGCAAGAGGAACCACGGACTAAAGGAAAGAGAATCTTGGGGCGCCTGGTGGCTTAGTCGGTGAAGCGTCTGCCTTCGGCTCAGGTCATGATCTCAGGGTCCTGGGATCAAGCCCCGTGTCTGTTGGGCTCCCTGCTCAGTGGGAGTGTGCTTCTCCCTCTGCCTCTCCCCCTCCCGTTTGTGCTCTCTCTCAAACAAATAAATAAAATCTTAAAAAAATAAAAATAAAGGAGAGGGAATCTGGAAAAGCCCTCCCGCCTAATCTGAGGGGCACTTGATGGTGGGGCAGGCTGTGTGGCAGGGCAAGAGACACAATAGTTGGGGATAACCCAGGAAATGTGGAAAGAGCCCTGCATTCGGAGTCTGTAGACTTTAGTCCTGGCTCTGCCACGGCCCCATGCCCCCATCCTTACTCCCCAGTAAGGACAGACCAGAAGCTCCTTGGTCCCCTGTCTCTGCTTGGAAGTCCCTAACATGCGTCAGGTGCTTTACACAGATGACCCTGTTTAATCCTCAGAACAACCTCAGGAGATGGATATGAGTACTAAACATATTTCAGAGGTGGGAAGGTGGAGGCATGGAGCTGGAAGTCCCAGCCCCAGGACCGCACAGCAGCAAGGCTGACTGAGGACTCCGACCCAGGCAGGCTGGCCCCGGGGCTCTGACCCACAGCGCCATCTTGCCTGGTGCCCCTGGTGGCCCTCCCTTCTGTCTGGTCCCCTAGCCTGGCCTCCATACCCTGCCCTCCCTCCCTCTGCCTTTTCATACTGATTCTTGGCAAACCCCAGGCCCTGTCAGTTCTGAGAGGAAGGCCTGTGACGAGCTCACTCACACAGTTTCCTCATCCCTCCCAAGAGCACGACAAAGAAAAGTCCACTGGTAGCAAAGATGCCAATCTTTTACCTGTTGATTAGAGTTAAAGGTCCTCAACCTTGTTAGAGGTCACCAGTGAGGAGGGGTCAAAGGTAATAACTGATGGCCATTAATGTCTGTATGAAGTGTGAAGTGGGTCTGCTCATTTATTCAATAAATTATTTATTGAATGTCTTCTCTGCATTTTGTGGCATTGTGACAAAATGGGCAAAACTCCACACCCTCACGAAGCATGCAGATTCATGGGAGAGAAGGTCAACTGACAAAAATAAATAAATAAACCCATATATGGTGTGTCTGATCATGATTAATACAATGGAGAAAAGGAAATAAAACGGGAGGAGAGGATGAGGCGTACTGGCAGGGCTGAAATGGGGGACGGGTTGCAATTTTAATCAGGGAGATCGGTGGCCTTCGCAGAGGAGGTAATATTTAAACGAAGACTCACAGGAGGTGTGACAATAAAGCATCTGGGTACAGAGAAGACTCCAGGTAGAAAGAGGTGGCAGTTCAAAAGCTCTGGGGCCCCAGCATGTTCCAGAGCAGTGGGGTCTATGTCTCGAACAGAGCAGAAAGCAGTGGGTGCAATCAGAGAGGTGAGGCAACAGAGGGAGTCCGGCCTCACCTACCCCTGGGAGGATCTCAGCGTCTCCTCTGATTGGGAGGGAAGCTTCAGAGGATTTTAAGCAAAGGATCCACTTGATCGCAAGCCTAGAAGAACAATTAGAAGACTTTTGTGTTAAGATAAGTGATCTGGTTGGTAGCAGAGGAGATGGGTGAAGTGGTTGGATTCTTGATATATTTTGAATATAAGACAACAGGATTGCATCCAGGAAGGATATGACACGTGAGAGAAAGAGAGGAGTCAAGGATGACTCCAAGGTATTTCTCAGAGCATGGTGGCTGGGTCCTAGAAGCAAGTGTCCAAGAGAATGAACCAGACGGAAACTATATTGCCTTTTGCGATCCAACTTCAAGAAGACACAAAGTCTTTCCACTGCATTCTATCCATTAGAGTTACTAAGACCTGATTGTATTCAAGAGGAGGGAAACTACACACATTTTCAAACAATTGCACCCAGCCAATTGCACTTAACTGAGAAAAGGCCACCAAAAGAGAAGGCCCTTCACTTCCTCCATCTGCACCCTCCCCTCCCGCCACAGTCAGAGAGGGGGTGCCTCCCTACTGTCCCACAGCTCGGCCTCCATCGGTGCTCTGACTTCATGCTCACGGAATTCTGATCTATCAGCCATTCTTCACCCTCTCTCTCCCCCGAAAGACCACATCCTCATGACGTTCATGATTAGGAGCTAAGACTCCCGTCTCTGGAGTCAGGATCCTTGGGAGCCTGGTCCTGTCACGTACGTACTTGGCTCTGTGATACCAGGTGATTATTTAACCTACCTGGGCTTCATTTTCTCATTTGTAAACATGGATGGTGGTAATCCCAGCTTCATAGGGTTGTTGAGGTTTAAATCAGATTATCCATGAGCAGAGTACCTGGACTTAAGGGGGAATACCCATTCCTCATTCCTGCCGTCTCTTTGGGAGGGTAACTTTCCTGGCCCTTCTATGCCCCTCACTCACTTCTCTCCTGGCAAGATGGAGTGACTGGTAAATTGAGGAGCATGAACAGAGTACACGTAGCCCAGACCCTTCCTCCCTCTTTCTCTCTGGAGTGAGAGGGTACAAGTCCTGTTCTGCCTATGCGTCTAATTTTTACAAGGGAAGGCCTCAACATGGTTGGGATGTGGAGGAGCGCGCGTCTAGTGCCTCCAACACTGGATGAATGAGTCTGTCTAATTGTGAGCTCAGTATTTCTGCCTACAGAGAAAACCCACATTCTTCAAGGTCAGATTTATCAGGAACACGTGTGACATTTTACTCTTCATTTATCTTACTCTTGTAAAATGTGACTTTTATTTCTCAGAATTTGGTTGGGAAATCCCAATCTCTAGTACATATGGAAAATGCTCCACATTACTATCCTCTGGGTTTTCCTTTTTAAGATGTAGACATGCCCAATGTTCATCTTAAAAATTAACACCTATGTAAGGGCGCCTGGGTGGCTTGGTCGTTAAGTGTCTGCCTTCGGCTCAGGTCATGGTCCCAGGGTCCTGGGATCGAGCCCCACATCGGGTTCCCTGCTGGGCAGGAAGTCTGCTTCTCCCTCTCTCACTCCCCCTGCTTGTGTTCCTGCTCTTGCTATGTCTTTCTGTCAAATAAATAAATAAAATCTTTTAAAAAAATTAACATCTATCTATATCCTCATACATAGTCACATCCAACTTCTCAAAGAGAAGTCTATATTTTTTTATAGTTTTTTAAAAATTCCAGTATAATTAACATACAGTGTCATATTAGTTTCAGGTGTACAATAGAGCAAGTCAACAATTCCATACATTACTGCTCAGTGCTCGTCATGATGAGTGTGTCAGAGCAGTCCACGTTTGTGAAGAGCTTAGAGACACAGACCGTGGACTCTGCGAGTACAGTGGCCTTCTCTGTCTTCTTCACAGCCTACGTATTCCCAATACCCAGTGTCCAACTCCTAGAAGATGCCCCATAAACCCTAGTTGAATGAACGAACATTCCTTACTCTCATTTCCTTGTGTGGTTTCCTTCTTAACTACTGTAATTGCAACAGCCCCAATGAAGCCACTATTCACTCATATTTCCAAACTATAAGCACTTTTCTGATAAAATGCTACCTAAGCTTCCTTTGACATTTGATACTGTTGACCATTTCTGCCTTGATGTTTCTACTGCCGGGTCCCCTGTGACACCATCCTCCTCTGGTTTTATTTTCTTCCTACCTTGCGGATCTCATCTTCTCAGTCAACCTGCCCTGCTTCCTCCATCTAACCTCTAAACATCCAGAAGCTCTATCTTTGGATGTTTTTCTTCTCATTTTCTATACATTTTCCCTGATGGATAACCAACCGTTAGCTTCAACTATCATATGTATATACTTGATGACCCTAAAGCCTGTATTTTTGGCTCAAATCTTCCTCCTACACACCTGCCTGCAGAACATCTCAAGCCCCTTGATACTTTTTTTTTAAGATTTTATTTATTTATTTGTCAGCGAGAGAGAGTGAGCGCTGGCACAAGCAGGGGGCACGGCAGGCTCCCCGCTGAGCAAGGAGCCCGATGGGGAACTCAATCCCAGGTCCCTGGGATCATGGGCTGAGCTGAAGGCAGATGCCCAACCAACTGAGCCACCCAGGTGTCCCTCAAGCCTTCAATTCTAACAAGTGCAGGGTCAGATCAGCCCATGGGATCTTGCTTCTGAAGAATGGCAGCCCCACCCACCCATCATTGAAGCAGATCCTTTGTGTTATCCTGACTCTGCTCTCCCACACTCATCACTCACCGTTCTGTCCTGCCCGTTAGACATCCTTGGATCTCCTGACCCCTTGCACCACCCCAAGCCCGTCTCTTTTGCCATCACCATCACTCAGGTCCTCACCCCCTCTTACTGGAAACTCTTAACAGCCTTCTGGTTGGTGTCCTTGTCTTCAGTACTACCCCATCAATCTACACCATACGCCGCCCTCCCTGTCCTCGGTGGGATGTTTCGCTAAAGCAATTACGACTCTGTCATCCCATTGGGAATACCTCAGCCCCCTCCGTGACTACCATTACCCTTAGAACCTGACAAAGCATTTCATGGTTTACAAACCTCTTGGCCTCATTTTTTGCCTCCACCGCCTGGAATACTATGCTCCCATCCTACCCAATCTCTTACCAGTCTCTGTACAAATGGGACCATTTTGTGCATCTTTACCTTTGCACATGATGTTCTTTCAGCCTGGATGAGCCCCATCTCTGTGCCCTGGCAAGTTCCCGCTCATCTTCCCACCCACACCTCGCTCCAGATTCCATGCTCTGCTCTGTGGTTTCAATATCACTTGGTGAACTACTTTCATCACACTAGGAATCCCAATGTGCGGAAAACACCTGCTTACTCATATGACTTCGTGACGGGAGGAGAGTGCTGGCCTAGTCCTTGCTTCCTTCACATCATCAATGTCTGGCACACAGCAGATTCTTCAATGAATCATCATTTTTAATGGAGGCATAATATTCTAGATTGTAAATAGATGAGTCATACTTTAGTTACCTTATCCCAAATATTAGATGTGTTGTTTTCCTTTTTTTGAGTTACTAATGTTTATTTTTCAAAATGAAAAAAGGATTCGTCTACTTTTTTATTTTAAGAGCACTGCAGGCTTATTGTAAAAGAAAATTCAAAAACAAACAAACAAAATTCAGGCAGTACAGAAAGGCATGAAAACAAAAGGAAAAATCATACCTAATCTAACCATCCAAAGATGGCCTTTGTTATCAAGCTGATGTACATCTTTCCAAGCTGCTTTCTACGCATGCAGACCCTACAGCTATCTCTACATTTAAAAACCAAAATTGAGACATACTGTCCATACTATTTTATAACCAAACTTCTTTTTTTTAAAGATTTTATTCATTTATTTGACAGAGAGAGAGAGAGAGCACAAGCATGGGGAGCAGCCGAGAGAGGGGGTGAGGGAGAAGCAGGCTCCCCCGCTGAGCAGGGAGCCCAATGCAGGGCTTGATCCCAGGACCCTGGGACCATGACCTGAGCCAAAGGCAGATGCTTAACTGACTGAGCCAACCAGGCGCCCCTACAACCAACCTTCTTTACTTAACAGAACATGAACAAAAAGAACAAAAGTCAATGTTGATAAATAGTCATATATCATTTTTCATGACTGCATAGTGTTTCATTATATGCATATGACAATTTATTTAACAAATTCCCTCTCTTTGGACATTTTGATTGTTATCAAGATGCCGTGAACCTCCTTGTAGAAACATCTTTGTAGGGCGCCTGGGTGGCTCAGTTGGTTAAGCAACTGCCTTCAGCTCAGGTCATGATCTCGGAGTCCCGGGATCGAGTCCTGCATTGGGCTCCCTGCTCAGCAGGGAGTCTGCTTCTCCCTCTGACCCTACCCCCATCTTGTGCTCTCTCTCTGTCTCAAATAAAATAAAATCTTAAAAAAAAATCTTTGTACACTTATCTGATGATTTGCTTAAAATATATTCCTTGAAGTTAAATTGTTGGGTTGGAGGGTTGCACATTTTTAATGCTTTGTCCCAACTGTTCTCCAGGAGGATTGTACAATGTTGTATTTCAACATACAGCTGTAATGTATGATAGCGCCAATCTCGCATACCCTGGCCAATAGTGCAGATTACCATAAATTTTCTCTTTGTTACCCTGGGATGAAGGGAGAAATGTTTATGTATCTATTCTCTTTGAGAGAATATTAATCAGCTTTGAAGCCAGGAACTCCCCCAGATAATTACATTGTAGGTGTTTAATAAGTACTTTAAGAATGAAGGAATGGGTGAGTGAAGACAGATGCATGGAGATAATACCACACAGGATAAGCTCTGGACTTGGGTCCAACACACAGTGTTCCAACACACTGGGTTCAAATCCTGGTTCTGTTACCTAATGTCTGTACAATCACAGACTAGTTACTTAACTTTATTAAATCTTGGTTTACTCAATTGTGAATTGGAAATCATAATTCCTATTTCATATGACTATTGTAAGGTTAATAAGATACTGTGCTTTAAGACAATGCTAAAGGGTGCCTGGCTGGCTCAGTCAGAAGAAATGTGACTCTTGATCTCCGGGTCATGAGTTCAAGCTCCATGTTGGGTGTAGAGATTACTAAAAACAAAATAAACAAACAAAAACAATGCTAAAAGCATTTTAAAAGGAATACTTGTATACAGTAAAGTATTCAAATAATATTCAAAAGTATTCAATACTATTCAATTTTATTTAAGACTTATAAAAAGACTCCTTCTCATCCACACTGACTCCCATTCCTATTCCGGAAGTAACACAAGTTACCAGTTCATTTTGTGTCCTTCCAGAGATTCTTTCTCTCTCTCATTCTTTCTTTCTTGCCCCTGTGCATACACATGCCCACATGTGTGATAACAAATTATACACATTGCTATTATCTGCTTTTTCCAGTTAATCTGTTTTGGAGATTGGTCCACATAAATTTATGCATTCTTTTTAATTCCATTTAATTTATGTAATCAGTACTCTATTACCAGACATTTGGACATGCTTTTGTTGTTGTTGTTGTTGTTACATTTGGACATGCTTAAGAGAATAAGCTCCAGAATCAAATTGCTTGGGTTTGAGTACTAGTTTCAAACTGGCTGTGACACCTTGTAATGGGCCTTTGTGCTCTGCACCTTAGTTTTCTCATCAGTAAAATGGGGGATGATATAGACCCACCTCAAAAGGTGCTCGTAGGCGCCTGGGTGGCTCAGTTGGTGAAGTGTCTGCCTTCAGCTCAGATCATGATCCCAGGGTCCTGGGATCGAACCCCATGTCGGGCTCCCTGCCCAGCCTGGACCCTGCTTCTCCCTCTATCTCTACCCCTTCCCACTGCTCATGTGCTCTCTCTCTCTCTCTCACTGTCTCTCAAATAAATAAAATCTTTAAAAAAAAAAAGGTGGTCATGAAGATTTAGAGTTTGCACATGTAAAGCACTAACAACATCTGACACATAATAACTACTCAGTAAAGTGACTTATATTTTCTTTCCAGTATTTTGTTATTTTCCCAAAAAGTCTGCACTGATTATCCTTGTACCAACATGAAAGCTTATCTGGAGGATGAGTCATTAGAAATGAAATAAAGATGCTCTTGGGCCCAGAGGAAGATTCACTGGTAGGCAAAATTACATGCATGTGTGCATTTGGGGGTGGTGTCAGGAGGATTTTTATTTTTCTTAAGGCTATCGAAGAAGTCTAGAACCCCCCTCAAAGAGCCAATATGCCCAGCATATGATAGAAGGACACCTCAATGTGGATAAAGACTGAGGGGAGGGGGTGCCTGTGTGTCTCAATCCTTAAGCGTCTGCCTTTGGCTCAGATCATGATCCCAGAGTCCTGGAAGCCCCATGTTGGGCTCCCTGCTCAGTGGGAAGCCTGCTTCTCCCTCTCCCACTCCCCCTGCTTGTGTTCCCTCTCTCGCTGTCTCTCTTTGTCAAATAAATAAATAAAATCTTACAAAAAAAAAAAAGAATGAGTGGAAGTTAAGTTTCCACTCAGGATGTAGCAAGCTGAAAAGGGCGTCGCTCCCGCCCTAATGACAAACAGTCAGAGAAACTACAAAATCAGAACTTTCCTTGAACCTATCAGAGAGCTGGGGGCACAGGGTAACCAAGTAACATAGAAGAGAGGCCCCTCCAGGGAGAGATGGGATGGAGGAACAGGCTGGCCTGGGACAAAGCAAGTGGGGAGCACTCATCAGGCCATACCAGTGGGGAAAAGCTTTGCTGATATTTTTAACAAATTGCTGAAGGCTGAGTGAGGGCTGGCATGACAGAATAGAGTCCCTGGGAGCTGCACATTCACAGGTGGACTCTTCACAGACCTCCTCAGGGGCTCAGGGGCAAGAGTGGGGGCAAGCAGGAGACTGCAGAGAGCCTCCCTCAGTGGTGGGAGGAAGCCTGTTAAAGCAGCCATTCTGGGGATGGGGAATTTTGCCTCCCAGGGGACATTTGGCTACATCTAGAGACAGTTTTGGTTGTCACAGCTCGGGGGAAAGGATGTGCTATGGGTATTTGGTAGGTAGAGGTCAGAGATGTTGCTGAATGTCCTACAGTGCCCAAGACTGGCCCCAACAACAAAGAATTATCCAGTTTGCAATGTCTGATAGCGTTAGCTTTAACTGGGGGTTACAGGTGAGGGTTACAGGTCTCCCACAGTTGAAGGAGAGGCAAGAAACTCTTCTCCATACAAGATCTTGCCATAGACACAAGGCAGTTTGGTTGCCACAGGAAGAAGAGACAGGATCATTAAAAATAACCACCTTCAAGATCCAGACACACAGGGCCTGCCTAAAATGGAGACTGGACCAGAATAACAGAACCCTCCTGACCCCTCACCCCTGTGCCACTAGGCTAACAAGCCTGAAGTAACCAGCAGTAGCAGTCCACTCCTGGAGGTGGTAGGAGAGCATGGAGAGAACCCTCCTGGGCACAGGTGCACAGAGAAGGCCAAAAGCTGAGGGTGGGGCAGGAACAGTGAGAAAGCCCAACATGAAGCCCAAGGTAATGCTGGAGGAACACAAAGCCAGTGCTACACTGAAGACAAGCACCCACAGCAACAGCGAAGCTCAGGCTAAAGTAAGGTCCTGACCAGATTAACTCAGTGCCCCTAGGCAGACAGACGGACAGACAGACACACACACCCCAAAGACCTAGCAGAGGAGGCATACCCATTTCCAGCCATATGTACTATTTATCTCAATCTCTACTCTTCTACATAGATGTCCAGCATTTAAAAAAAAATTATGAGACAGGGGTGCCTGGGTGGCTCAGTCGGTTGGGTATCTAACTCTTGATTTTGGCTCCGGTCGTGATCTCAGGGTTGTTGGATCAGGCCCCAAGTCGGGCTCCGTGCTCAGCGTGGAGTCTGCTTGTCCTTTTGCCTCCCCCCTGCCTGTGCTCTCTCTCTCTCTCTCTCTCCTTTTCAAATAAATAATCTTTAAAAAATAAATAAATAAAAATTATGAGACATACAAAAATATCAAAGAAAAAAAATCCCACTGCCAAGAAACAATGTAACCAGTAGAACGAGATTCATAGATGACCCAAATGTTAAAGGCTCTAGTAGAAAAGGTGGATGACATGCAGGAACAGATAGGGAATTTCATCAGAGATAGGACAATTTTAAGAGTCAAAGAGGAATGCTAGAAATTAAAAAATGGACATGGAGATTAAGAATGGTTTCAGCAGGCTCATCAGAAGACAATACAGCTGAGGAAAGAAAGAATCAATAAAAGAACACCGTAACTGCCTATGAATCTGTGGACAAAGCCTTAATCTCTCAGAGCCAAAGGTTTCTCATGAAATTGAATGGACTCGTTCTTGCCTCTGAGTGAGTGAAAGGAAGAAACATCCTGGAGACATTTTATTGTATTTTATTTTATTTATTTGAGAGAGAGAGAGAGAGAGAGCATGAGCAGGGGAAGGGGCGGAGGGAGAGGGAGAAGCAGACTACCTGCTGAGCAAGGAGTCCGACCAACCAACTGTGGGGCTAAATCCCAGGACCCCAGCATCATGACCTGAGTCGAGGGCAAGCGCTTAACTGACTGAGCCACCCAGGCGCCCCCCTGGAGACATTTTTTTTAAAGGGCTAGAGCAATGTAAATAACAGCCCTTGAAAGCTTTTTCCAATCCCTTTGATACCTAAATTTCTTTTTCAAAAGGAGAAATGGTTTGATTTCCTTCATAGCAATATATACATAATCTAACTTTTTTCAGAAAATATAAAGTGATTTTTCATCATGCCACCCAGAGATAGCCATAACATTTTACAAAGGTGAGATCATTCTACACACGACGAATGCAAACCTACCTTTTCCCGCCACTTCATAACATATCCTGGACAAGTCTATATGTCAATAAATACAGCTCTGAAGCATCACTTTAATGGCTGCCTAGCATTTGAATAAATATCTCTCCTGGTGTTAATTTCACCAGTCCTCTTCTGATTGACACTTAGGTCGCTGTTGTCTGTCTGCAATTATAACACCACCGTAATGAGAGTCCTTGTACATATACATATCTTTGTGAATCTATCCAATTATTTTCTTTGGAAAAATTCTCAGGCATGAAATTGCTGTGTAAAGTGGTATGCATGGTTTTTTAAAGACTTTTATTTTTTTATTTTTATTTTTATTTATTTATTATTTTTTTTTAAGATTTTTATTTATTTATTTGACAGAGACACAGCGAGAGAGAGAACACAAGCAGAGGGAGTGGGAGAGGGAGAAACAGGCCTCCCGCTGAGCAGGGAGCCCGATGCGGGGCTCGATCCCAGAACTCTGGGATCATGACCTGAGCCGAAGGCAGACGCTTAACGACTGAGCCACCCAGGCGCCCCTTAAAGACTTTTAGACAATTTGTCAAACTGTTCTTCAGAAAGTGTCTCCTAATTCACACCTAGACCAACAGTTTATGGCATGCTTGAGTTTATCTTTACATCCTCAACAGCTCTAGACATCAGGGACATTCTTATTATTCTTTTGCCAGTTTGATATGTGAAAGGTAGTATCTCCCATGGTCTTAAGCTTCTCTCATATCAAACCATGATAGAGAAGAATAAATGCTTCTGTCTGCCTTCTCCATAGAGATTCTAGTTTTCTGAACCCCAGTATTGGCCCTGCCTGGAGCATTTTATCTTGGCTAAAAATCAGCCAAGGACCCAAGCTTGTGCTATAAGGACTCTAAATCCCAGCATGCCTTGCAAACACCTGGGGTAGGTGAGGGATGGACCAAGGGATGCTGGGACTTTCCCCTCAGTGTTGCGGCCTGGGTCACTGAGACTGGTGCAGGTGTGGAGGTGAGCAGGTGAGGCTGAGTCATGCAGGACACTGGGCATGGTTTCCTGGATCAGCTCCAGAGTTGACACAAAGGTTCCAGTAACGGGCAGCTGAGCAGGGCTAATTGCTATTGCTGTTGGCCCAGCCCAGCCTTGCATGTAGCAGGAGGAGCAGGGGGAGGAGGAGGAGGGGCACAAGAATGAGGATGCAACCCTCCCAAGAGATGGCCCCATGAGGATCTCAAAAACTGAAAACTCACTCTCCATCCTTCCCATAGGATCAAGAAGTCCCTGAAAAGCCTCTCTAATTGAATCCATCCCCCCTCCCGGGCGGGTTTGTAGATCAGTAGAGCACTTCTCAAAGTGTGCATCTAATGGTGGGATTTCAGGTGCTCGTAAGCAGTGAGACATCGGCATTGCTTGGCGCCTCTCAAAACAGTCAGTTGTGGGGTTGAGAGAAGGTCAGGCAGCCAGGGTTCAAATCCTGATTTCTTCAACTTACTACCTCTGAAAACTTGAGCTGTTTCTTTATCTCTCTAAAGCCTCAGTTTCTCATCTGTGAAATGAGGGGCTCATCCTACCTTGCAGACTTGTTGGGAGGCTCATGTACATGACTTTGGAATTTCTTAGGCTCCAGCCCAGGTTCTCTACAATCCCTGGGTGACCTCTTCCCAGCCGGGTCCCCTGCACCCAGCATAGAGCCAGGCACTCAGCAGACACTCAGTGAACGCTCCCTGAGAGAATAAATGAATATGGCACATTGAGCACTAACTTGACACATGACTTGGTACCTAGTAGGTGCCTAATAAGGGGCCAGCTGTCAACAGTAATCTCAGGTTCTGTACTGGCACGCTGTGTGACTTTGAGCAAGTCACCTTCCTTCTCTGAGCCTGAGCTTCTTCACCTATAAAATGGGGCTTGTTCATTTGGATCTTGTGCTCTATTCTATAAATCACTGGTAGATGATTATGATGTAGGGACTAACTTAGGACACTGTTCTTCCTGAAAAGAGATGGGTTAAGGGAAGAAATACTATATGAAGAGCTGTTGCACAGATGAATGAGGTTATGCCAATTCTCCTTCTCCTTCAGCAGGGAGAGAGCTACCTGGATGGGCCAAGTTTGCTGGGCAGGACTGGTGTCTTTGGGCACTCTGCGTTAAGCAGCCATGCCCAGCACAGAAGGTCTGCGCTGATACTCAGTGCGCATGAGTGCCCATTATATGCCATGCACCGAACTGGACTGAAAATGTTCTTGGAGGTGAGAAAATGTGATATTTCCTAGTGAGTATCAGAGGGCTCTGATCCCCATCCCAGGCCCTTATTGTAGAAGGAGCTGGCTGGGTTTCTATACTAGTTTTTGTTTTTAAAGATTTTATTTAGGGGTGCCTGGGTGGCTAAGTCGTTAAGTATCTGCCTTCAGCTCAGGTCATGATCCCGGGATCCTGGGATCGAGCCCCGCATCGGGCTCCCTGCTCAGCGGGGAGCCTGCTTCTCCCTCTCCCACTCCCCTTGCTTGTGTTCCCCCTCTGTCTCTCTCTGCCAAATAAGTAAATAAAATCTTTAATAAATAAATAAATAAATAAAGATTTTATTTATTTTGAGAGATAGAGAGCATGAGAGGGTGGGGGGAGGGGCAGCGGCAGAAGGAGAGAGAGAATCTCAAGCAGACTCCATGCCGAGTGCGGAGCCCACGACTCTGAGATCTTGACCTGAGCCGAAATCAAGAGTCAGATGCTTAACCGACTGAGCCACCCAGGTGCCCCGGGTTTCCATACTTGTGAGCATGACTACTCCCCACACCTCCCCGCCCCCCGCTCATGCATTTACTTACTGATATCCTCAACAAACCATCATTTTGCCAAGTAGAGGGGGTACAGAATGAGCTCCTAGTCTGGGAGCAGTAGGTAGGGGGCTAGGCATAGATATTTTCAACCAGGGGTTGAAGACTTCCTGCCTCTGGGGCTACATAGATTTTTTTGTGGTGGCCAGAGGGGTGAACTTGAGAATATATAGGGGACAGCATGATCTTGCTTCTGCATCTAGTGGTCCAGTGCGCGAGCTGGCTCAGGTCTGCCAGATCTTCTGATTTCTTTTTTTTTTTTTTTTAAGATTTTATTTATTTACGTGAGAGAGAAAGAACTCCCGTGCACACGCATGGGGAGAGGGAGGGGCAAGCAGACTCCCTGCTGAGCAAGGAGCCCGATGTGGGGCTCCACTCTAGGACCCCGGGATCATGACCTGAGCCGAAGGCAGACGCTTCACCGACTGAGCCACCCAGCGCCCCAACAAGGGCCCAAGTTTTCATTTTGCACTGGGCCCTGCAAATTATGCAACTGGTCCCAACTGGAGGAAAGGTCTGAGCCCACCTGGTGGGGGGAGAGGGCAGAAGGGATGGCAGGAAATGAATCAGAAAGGGGGTCAGTTGGGGCATCTGGGTGGCTCAGTCGGTTAAGCATCCGACTCTTGATTTCAGCTCAGGTCATGAGATTGAGCCCCAAGTTATGCTCGGCACTGGGTGTAGGGCCTGCTTAAGATTCTCTCTCCTCCTCCCCTGCGAGCTCTCTCTCCCCCTCTCCCTCTCTCCCTCTCTAAAGAAAAGGGGGGGCTCAGTTGTACCTGAGGGAAGAGATGAGCAATGTAACCACAGGGCTCAGGCGGGGTGAGCCTGGGGTTTCATCCACTGGGGGGAGGTTGAGGCTGTGTGTGTGAGTGTGACTGACATGTGACAGTGTGAGTGTGACTGTGATGTGTGAGTGTGTGATATGTGTGGCAGTGTGAGTGGACTGATGTGTGAGTGTGACTAATATATGAGTGTGTGTGATATGTGTGGGAGAGTGTGAGTGTGACTGTGATGTGTGAGTGTGTGTGACGTGTGAGGGAGCGTGTGACTGATGTGTCAGTGGGACGTGTGCGCGCGCACGTATGGGAGCGGTGTGGCCGTGCAAGACCGCGGAGTGTGTGAGGATGTGTGCGGGGCGGGGGTGTGCAGGTGTGCATGAGCGTGTGTGGGCACCTGTGTGGGATCTGTGAGTGTGGGTGCGAGTCTGTGACAGCGTGTGCAGAGGGGGAGGTGGTGGCCGGGGCAGGGAGAGGCAGGGAGAGTCACCGGGCGGTTTAACAAATATTTATTGAGCACGTTGCGTGTGCCAGGTGCTGTGCAAGGTGCTGAGATGGGTGCGCGGCGGCCCTGCCCGGAGGCCCTCACAGCCCGCGGGCGGAGGGAGAACCGGAGGGCAAGCGCGGACTGAAATAAACCCTTCACGAAACTACAGCCTTACCCACTTCACCCGGGGGGGGCAGGGCAAGTTAGACTTCCCCAGAACTGGTGTTGGGGGGGCAGAATCCGGGCGCTCTCTGGGGAGGCCCGGGGCCAAAGCCCGCCCCTCAGGCACACCCAAACACGGGAGAGGTGACCTCCCTCCGACCTGCCCCGCAGCACACCCACCCGCTCCCACAGAAGCAGATAAGAGGTGACCGGCAGCCAGGGGGCACAACCTAAACAGCCCAGCCCCACCCAGGGAGCCGCACAGCCCTGGGCGGAGGCAGGGCCCATCTCTGGGGGGTCGGCTCAGGGGCTCCAGAGCTGGTGAGAGCTGGGGGGACCGAGAAAGGCCAGCCTTGGGCTCTGTGTGGGGCTCTGCAGCGTCCTGAGGGGGAAGAGGGTGGAGAGCAGTGTTGGGGCGAAAGACAACTTGAGTAAGAAACATGTCGCTCGCCGGGGCCAGAGGAGCCCTCCCTGCCTCCCCAGCGCCAGGGCTGCCCAGGCGCCCTCCCGGGTTCCCCTCCCAGAGCTGCAGCATGGGGGTACTGCCGCCCGGGCTCCTGCAGGGGCAGGAGCCCTCGGATCTGGCCCCCCGCTCACCTGGCGGGGGTGACCTTGGACCAGCCACTAGCCTCATCAGGGACCTGGGGACGCCCAGTCTCCTCAAAGGGCTATGGTGTTGGATGAAATGAGATAATGGGATGAGGAAAGCACCTCATAAATGGAAAATGGCGGGACAAAGGTCAGAGTGTAGTGCTGGGCCCAGAGCCGCCTCCCAGCCCTGCGGCAGAGGACAAAGGGGCTCAGCCCCAGGGTCCCAGCTCCCCTCCCCCACTCAGACCATCAGGTGGGGACCCAAGGCCAGTGGCTCCGTCTTAGAACTGAAGACACTGGGGAGCAGGGCAGTGTGCTCCGAGTTCCTAAGGTTCATCGTGCACTCCTGGCTAGGCAACTCTGGCGACAAGGGTCACCTCTCTTTAGGGTATGAAGACCCCCCAAGATAACATGGGCCGAAAAACCAGTGGTGCCTAGCACCTCTTCATTTCTAAGACATGAGGTCATTCTTAGGCTAAGTTGCCAAAGGCTCCCCAGCCCAGAGGTGGCCTGACCCACACAGAGACCAGGGCTGTTTGAGGCTAACCCTTCCCTCTACTCACTTCGACTAACCTGCTTGTGCAGTCACAGGAATACTTTGTCCAAAATGGCTCCAGAAGATTCTAGCTTCCTTCATGACCCCACTAGCCTCTCCAACCAACTTCCTCACTTTCCTTTTTACTATTCCTTATTTCTCCAGAGCAAGGCCCACTTCCACACGTCTGGTTTTCTAAGCTCCCTTCCTTACCCACAGCCTTCAGTGAATAATCTGGTATTTCCAAGACAACTAAACAGCATTTTAAACTTACAAAATGCCTTTTTAATGTGCTCTATGGAATTTGAAGCCTCAAACTTAAGGAGCTTTCCACTGGAAGATATTCTTCATGAGGAACCATACGTACACCTCCTCTTAGTAAAATCCTCTCCTAGAACCTGGCTGCATTATCACTGTGGAGACACAGCAACATAGTTCTGGAATGTACTGAGGATTAAGTCAGAAGAGCCCTAACCCTGGGGACACCCCCAGGGTAAAAGCTACTGAGCACCAAGGTGCTGCCCTCGAGGCCTTGGCTGAGTCGCTGGCCCTATTGAACCTCACTTTCTGCATCTGTAAAATGGGAGGGATAAATCTCCCTCTCTCTTTTTGGGAGAGGATCAGGTGGGCTGAGGGGCTGTCTGACACAGTGCCTTGCGTACACGAGGCTGGCAAATGTTTATTCCTTCCCCCCTTCTTTCTTATCAAGTACTCATCTCCATTTTGTTTTCTCTGTTTGGGGCCAACACGGCTGGAATCTGAAGCGTCTATCCCATAAGGCTCGATACGTAATTCTAGACTTCTTAGAGAGCGTCGGATCCAAACCCCAGCCTTTCAGCAAGGAAGCAGGCCCAGAGGGCTGACTTGGCCAAGGTCACCGCGCAAATGTGTCGCGGCAGCCGGGCTGGCCCAGTGTCTGGCTGGCCAAGCTCATGCCCTTGCTTGCACGGAGCCTGGGAAGCTTTCTTAAGTCTCACCTTGTTTCCTTTGCTTGCCCTCCAGCCCCCCCGGGGCAGCTTGTCTGTAAACCGAGCCCTCCTGCTCTCGGACACCTGTCCCTACCCTGCAGGCCTGCCTCTGCCGTCACCCCCAGCCCGGTAAAGCTCCTGCCCCGCCCCTCCTCCAACCCCACGGCCTCATCCAATCCAGAGGCCCAAATTTCAGTATGCAGGTAGCTAAGACAAAGGTTAGAAAAAGTGCAGAAGACACTTTATTGGAGGTCTCTGCTTCCATTCACAGGAGAAAGGAGCCAGGAGCCCCCATCTGAGGGTCCCGGCATCTCCCCGCCCCTCACTGGCCCAGCAGAAGGCCTAGAACAGTCAGTCTGACCTCGAACACGTGGAGGGAGAGGAGCGGGGAGGGGAATGTCTTAGAAAAAATAGATCTCTATGTACATCTGACGTATTTATAGCACATAAATTAGGGAGTGCTCTGACCCCTGCCTGCGGGGTCCAAGCACTGAGGTGGAGGCCGGTCCGGAAAGCAGGGGGCAGGAGGACCCCGTCTTGCCCCCTCTCTCGCAGCACCCCTGCTGCTTTTTCCTGGCCTCCTTGGCTCAGCCCAGGCATCTGGAGGCGGAAGGCATTGTCTGCAGCTGCTGTCGGGGTTGGGTCTGGGAGGCACCAGGTAAGAGGAACGATGCTGCCGCTGTGGTCCGCCGACTGGTCACCTCAAACCCCAGGGCTCGTAATTCCAAGAGGAGGGCAGAGAGGAGAGGCCGCAAGCCCCAGATCCCAGGATGGCGGCTGAACAAGGAACCCGAACCTCAGCTTCTCTCCACAGCACGGCCCCAGCCTGCCCGAATGGTGGGGGCCTGGTGGTCCTCCCAGGAGGGGCTGCAGGCCTCCAGTCCATGCGTTTGGTCCTGGGTCCTGTTCGGACCCTCAGTTCCGACTCCCGGCAACCTCTTCCTCCTTCCAGCCGCTGGAGTTCTTGCCGAACTTGTAGACCAGCCGCCGGCCATCCACTCGCTCCAGGATCTCCCGTTTGTAGTAGTACCTGGGTGCGGACAAGGGTGGTCAGACGGGCCCGGGTAGGGAGCAGCCCGGACTGCTGATGCCCTTCCCCCCCCCCCCGCCCCCGATATCCTCGTGGGGCCTGGCCCACTGGGTTCCAGCTTATCATGAAACCACGTGATTTTAGGGCTGGAAGGGACCTTAGTGATTGTTCAGGGGGAGACTGAGGTCCAGACAAGCAATCTAATTGATTCAATAGGGGGAAAGCCAGGTCTTGGTGGAGGCCTTGGCTCAAGCTCTTTTCACCACTAAGAACTTTTCTCAGGACAAGCCTTGCAGATAATGCAAAGAAACGTTGCCAGAGAGAGTTCGCTGTGTTTGCTATGCCGACCTACTGCTTTCTCCATGTCATCCTTTAATCCCAGAAGTGGGCAGACACTATTATCCTCACTCTACAGGACTCAAACCTGTCAGGAGGGTGGTGGTCAGAGAGAGCCGTGGGAGCGGGGACAAGCTGTCCCCGGCAGCATCCGCAGGACCCCGGGCACCTGCTCACCTCATGGCTCTGCTCAGCTTCTCGTAGGTCATGCTGCTATTCTTCTTCTTTTGGCCCCAAAGCTGGGCCACAGCCTCTGACCGCAGGAACTTGAAGACACCCTCTTGCCGGTTCTCCCACTTCATGAGGCCTTCATTGAGTTCCGGGTGGATGAGGATGTCCCGGATAAACTCCCACAGGTGGGTGCCTCTGGGGGCTGCAAGGCCAGAGGCTTCGGTCAGAGGCCAGGGTAGCCCCTCTCCTCCGAGACCGGCGGGCCCCGGCCGGCCCAGCACGCCACCCCCGGATGGCCGTGTCCCGGCTGCTCCCTCCCGCCTCCCCCACCAGACGGGGCCTGCCTCTCACACAGCACAGATGTCTTATGCGCTCAAATACTGATCCTGTGTCTGGCTGGGATTTGAGAGTGACTGAGACGCACTACCGCCTGAAGGGGCCCGTGGTTCGGTGGGCGCCACCGTGAAAACGCAAACACACCAACAGGTGGTGAGAGCTTGGCAAGTACAGGACCAGGGAGCTGGCCCGGCCTGGGGGACGAGGGGACAGCTTCCTGGAAAAAACAGCCCCCTGAAGACAAGAAGCAAGCCAGGCGCAGCGTGTGGGGGGAGGGAGGCTGCCCGCACGAAACGGAGGCAAGAAGGAGCTCGGGGCCGTCACGCAGCGGTTCCCAGCGGCCGGCTGGCGCACACCAGGGCCTGAGGCCTGCAGCAGGGGCACGGTCCTCTGCCTGAGCCCCCTGCGGCCCCGCGGGCCCTCCCAGCACCCACCAGCTGCCCCCTCACACCACCGAGGGTGTCCCAGCAGGCAGGACAGAGCAAGTGCAGAGAGAACTGGAGTGGGTGGGCTGGGAACCTGGGCTCTAGTCCCACAGGCCTTCTTCCGGGGCCTCAGTTTCCCCTCCTCTCCAGGACCACTGACCTAGGCTCTGCAAGGAGGTGGTGACCAGTGCCACACAGCCTCGGGCCCCGTGCACAGCCAGGATGGTGGGAGGGAGGAGCGGGGTGGACAGCCGACGAACACGGGAGAAAGAAGCCCCAGTGGTGCCACAGCGAACCTGCCACCCGCCCCATCCCCCAGGCCTCAGAGCAAAGGGGGGGACCCCAGGAGCTCACCATGCTTGCTCTTCTTGCCCTCCAGACACTCCCGAGACTCTTTGCTCAGCTTTCGAGGCCGACCCCGTTTCCGCTTCCCGTGCTTAGGATCCCCCTTCTTATAGTCGGGAAAGCCGTCTAAGACAGGGGAGGTGCGAGGTCAGGAGGGGAAGGAAGGGGGGGGGGCTTGAGGGGGCAGCTCCTGCAGGGAAACCCTGCAGGCGAGCAGGGATGAGGGGAAGGACCAGCCCCAAGGGCACTGCCCACTGGGATCCCCACTCACCCCTAGAGAAGAGCTTGCTGTCACTGGGATCCAGGTCCACGTCACTTGCACCGGAGTCTGAGGAGTGGGGACTCTGGGAAGTACCAGTCCCTGGGGGGGGGGGGGGGGCAGAGGGGGTCCATCCCTTCTGGGGGGGTCGCTGCCCAGCCCGCTCCTGTTCCTCGCAGAAAGCCTGGGCTCTAGTGCAGGAACCAAGGGCTGCGGGATGTTTGGGGGAAAGGGAGGCTGTGGCCCGGACGAGGGTGCTCACCTGCGGTGGAGACATCAGAGCTGCCGGGGGAGGGGGCTCCTGGGCTGTAGCTGCTAGGGAAGTAGGGCCCGGCCTGCCGGCACTCCTCCAGCATCTCTTGGCTGAAGGGGCTTTCCTGGTCTGGGAAGAGGAGTTAGGGGTTCAGACAGGGTTCCGAGGAACAGGCAGGGGACACTAGGCCACCTAGAGGTCCAATGAGCTGCTGTTTTCCCAGCTGGGGGAGACAGAAGTCTGGCGACCAAGGGTCAGCTCTAGCGCTTCAGGGAGAGGCTGAGATGGGATAGGACAAACTGGGGGACGATTGAGAAAATGAATTCTCACCAAAGGGGCCCAGGGTCTCCTGGAAGGCCATGCTGTCCTTCTCCAGCAGCTCAATGATCCAGCTGAGTTCGTCAGGAAAGCTGGAAGCTGATTGGGAAGGGAGGAGGGGTCAGAGCCCAGGCAGGCGTCCCACTCCCCTCTCCCCTCAGGGCTTCCTTCGCGGTCTGTGCCCACTGGCCTGGGGCTGCAGGTCCTTCCCACAGCCCTGCTGGCCTCAGCTCGGGGTGTGGGCCGTTCCCTAGGCCAGCCTCCCCAGCTGAGAGGGAGGCCTCCCCCTCCAGCCCTGGGCTCCCGGGGGCACCAGCGGCCCGGACTCACTGAGGTCCCACAGCTGGGAATAGAGTTGGTCCCCCAGAGGCCCGAAGACCAGGCGCAGCTCCTCGGGGGCACAGTTGCAGAGCGTGGCCCCGTCCATGTCACACCGCGAGAAGTCGATGGAACTCGCATCGTATTTGTTCTTCTCCACTTGGTAGCTGATCCAGTCCAGAACCTGGGCCTTTGACCAGAACTGGGGCTGCTTCCCCGACCAGCTGGCCTTCTCTACAAGGGACCGGGCACAGCGTCAGGTCAGCTTGAGCCACCCGGACCCTCACCGCCCATTTCTGGCGCCCATTTGGGCTTCTGTGTGCATCGCCCCCCCCCCCCCCCCCCCCCCCCCCTTTGGCCCCCCCCTGGGGGTCGGGGTGGGCCCCCCCCCCCCCCCCACCCCCACGTCTCAGAGACCCTCCCAGGAGGAGGGGCAGGGGGTGGCATTCACACCTTCGCCCAGCACCTCACTTAGTCGGTCGCTGCCCCTCAACCCCAATACCTCAGCCTCTTACAAGTCACCCCAGCCCCTAGTGCTAGAATTTGCTGGGGGGACCCTCCTCCCTGCCTGACTTCCCCATTTATCTAACAGACTCTTAGAGGGATGTCTCTCCCTCCCCCAAACACCCCATCCCACCTGCTGAGACCCACCTGTGCCCTCCAGTGGCATCTGGGGGTTACTCAGGGTCAGCACCAGGTCATCAGCCCCAAAGGTGGCGGCAGGGGGGACGGAAGTCAGGGCGGGCTCTTCTGAGCTGTACATAGTACTGAAGTAGTTGCTAAAGACGTTGCTAATCTCACAGGTTGCAGCCATGAGGCTACCTGGGGAGAGAGAGGCCAAGGCTGGTGAGGGCCAGGGTCCTCCCCTTACCCTCTGGCTCTTCTGTTCCAGCCAAGCCTGGGGCAGGAGGAGCCCCAAGGGAGGGGCGGTGAAGGTCAATATCTCTTTGGACACCCTCTCCTCATGGAGGGCTCCAAGATCTCAGAGCCTGCTGCGGCCACTAGGCCTCCTATGGGCCCCCTCCTCAGCCCCCCTGGGCCCTTGGGTGGGACTGGCAGAGTTAGGGCCACTCTGTCCCTCCCAGAGACGGTGCCTCTGTGACCTTCAGGGCACTCCCACTGCCCGACACTCCTGCTCAGGGGCCCTACAGTGCGCAGCTGCAGTGGATGGGTATAGAAACTACACATCCCCTCGACCCCTCTCCGTTTCCCAGGGCCCAGGCTGGGCAATATGACAGGTGGGGGGGTCCTACCTGACTGGCGGAGTGTGGGTGTGGCAGGCAGGCAGGATTAAGGGACAGTAGGCAGGCGAGAAATCCAGGAGGCAAAAAGCTGCGCCAGGTAGCTCTGAGGCGTCTGGCCCGCGCTCCCCCACCCGCCCTAAATAGAGGCGTGTGGGAGCTCCTCCCCGAGCCCAGGGCTTTATAGTACGCCCGGCGGTAACCTGAGCTGGTGGCTCATTGGACGGAGGGGATTTCCTGGCCTTTTAGACTGGGCTTCTGGCCCCAGGTGATTTGCATATTTTGTGCCACTTGGCCCGGATCCTGGCAGGCGGTGCTGGGAAATCAGGCCCGGCTGGTTTAATGATTGTCAGAGTCTGTCATCCCGCACCCTCTGGGGTTGGGCACAGGGCACTGGCCTGGGCGGGTGGCAGGAGAGTCGCCGGGGTGGGCATCTGTACTTGCGGCCACCCACTGGCACAGGAAATTCCTCAGGGGGGCCAGGCCGGGGATGGGCTGGCAGGGGGAAGAGAACGGGGTAGAACTGGGGAGGAGAACTGCTAGTCCCCAAATGGGTAGAGATGTGAGGGCAAGGGGGCCTCGTAGGGAGAGCAGATAGTGGGGTCGAGGGCATTTTCCGCCAATGCCCAGGATTCCTGCTGGAAGGCTCTCCAGACACTAGGCACTATTCATGGGCTCGTCCAGCCTAGCCTCAGGGCCCCAGCGTCCCCAGTGTCCCCAGTAGTCTGCTCACTGGCATCTACTTCGGTGGTAAAGTCTTGACACACTTTGCCCACCCGGACCCCCTGCAAGCCGCAGTCACTTCTGGAGAGGTCTGGCTCTCCCTCAGCCCCAGCCGAAGCCCTCGGACCCTGCAGGTGCTGGAATCCGCGTGGCCGTGTTGATCCCGCGCCGTCAGGTCTCCCTTCTAGTCTCCCCGCCCTCGGCCCAGCTGACCGGTACCTGTCTGCTACCCTCTAGTGGCCAGAAGCCTGCCTCCCTGGGTCCCAGCATTCCACGGAGAAAATGGAACGCTCAGTATTTACCATTTACCAGGCACTTGTAACGTAGTCTCCACTTAAAACTCACAAAAACACTAAGGAATGTAGGATTGTCTCCATTTTAAAGCTGAGAGCATCTTAGCTCAGAGGGGTTTTGTGACTTGCCCGGGCCACACGGAGCTGGTTACATGGTGTGGCTGGTGCTCTCTCCCCATAGCAGGCGCGACCTGGCTTCAGGGTCCTTTGCTCAGTGGCTCGGAGGCTCGGCCAGCCCCTCACCCTCCCCGTGGGCACGGTGAGTCCTTTGTGTCTGTGATCCCATCTAAGAATGCAGAGCCCACTGGAGACCCTTAGCACTGGCAGCAGAGGATGGGGGGGAGGAGGCAGGAGACCTGTGTTCAGGTAACTCCCCAGCTACGTGATTCTGTTTGTTTCCCATGGGTAAAAACAAGGTTGTTTGGACTTAATAATCCCTAAGATCTCTTCCAGATCTAGTTTTTTATGCATTGAAGATGTAGGATCTGAGTGTCTCTTTCCGCACCTCCTTTGTTAATGCCACAACCCTGGGTGGCTCGTGGCCAAGCTTAGCCTCAGTGGGCGAAATGGCTCCTCACACGGTGACCCCCCCCCTCCAGAGCTGCCCCCTTCTCTCTAGAGCCAGATGACTAAGAAGGCCATCTCCCGGAATCTTCTCTTTGTCCCTGAAACTGCTGCGCCCTAGGAGAGGGGCTTAGAGTCCAGGGCCCCCTCCACTGGGGTGGCAGGAGAGCCTGGGGCTCTGGCGGTAGGATTTTTCCCCAGCCCTTCAGGGGGCCTCCCCCAAGGAGCCTGAGGCGGGCACACCCTCCACCCAGTCACTCACCCTGGAATGTGGGAGAACCAGCTTCTAGCCCCAGGACGGCTCACATGCTCCCCTGCCCTGGGGGACACCTGGCTCAGGCTCCAGAGGGTGGGATGAGAAGGATGTTTGCCTTCCCGGGGCTTCACAAAAGAAATGGGGCTGAGATAAGGAATCCCTATAGGCTAGCACCTTATCTCCCAAGTACTAATGCTTTCAATAGCCCAATAGTGGGTGATGTTATGGAGGGTAAGCGGGAAAGACTTCAGTCTGAGGTCAGTGCCTTGGAGGTGGGGAGAGGTTCTAGGATAGTGGTCAGAGGAGCTGTGGAGTAGGCGGCCTTCCCAATACCCTGCCCACGGCAGGAAGAGCCCGTTGGCCCTCCCCATAAAGCTCGCCCAGACGACGGCACAGCCTCATCTTCGGGATACGGGATGGCAAGAGCACTGCCTCCCAGCCCTATAAGAGGATAGGCACATCCAGCAGGACTGTTGGGTGGCAAAGGGGTGAGCAGGGCAGGCAACACAACTCAGGATACCCATGCTGTGCACTGTGAGGATGCTCAAAGTTAGTGGGGTCAAAGAACGGCTGTCAGAGGAAGGGCTTCTCCAGCGACCCTACTATTCTGCCATAGGTATTCGTGCAAACAAGGCAAGACAGCCACGGCTGTCAGAGCTGCTAAGCCAGCCGCCAAGTTGGGGAGCAGGCGAGGCATCTGGATAGACCTAAAATCATCCTTGCCTATAGCATATCAACAGGGACAGCCCTGAAAGAGCTATGGAGACAGTCTGCCATCAGAGTGCCAGGGCCCGGAGGAGATCCTACAGTCCTGTGCCTCCAAATCCCTCTCCTCAGACCCAGAGTTCCCTCTCTGCTGGCGAAGCTCCGGGCGCGCCAGGGGATGGAGGCCCTCACCAGCCTGCACCTGCTCACCGCCATTCCCTAACTCTTGCTAGGAGCGCGAACACATCTATTGAAGTGGCTACTCTGCGTTCTCTTTCCCAACCCGGTGCGGGGACAGCAGGAGGCCTGAATGGATAACCTCAAAGCCAAGGACACGGCCACACATGGAGACTTGGTCAGGAGTGCCCTGTATGGAAGAAAGGCAATTTAGGGGCCCCTGGGTGGCTCGGTCGGTTAAGCGTCTGCCTTTGGCTCGGGTCATGATCTCAGGGTCCTGGGATGGAGGCCCACATCAGGCTCCTTGCTCTGCGGGGAGCCCGCTTCTCCCTCTGCTTGTGCTCTCTCTGTCAAATAAATAAATAAAATCTTAAAAAAAAAAAAAGGCAACTTAAATATATTTAAATATTGGGTTTTTCTTCGAGACCCTCCCTCAGCTGAGATTCCTGTGTTGAAACCAGGAAATCAGAACTTAGTGCCAAGTTCTGAACCGACTCTATTTCTTACCACACCATTAAAATACTTACCCAGGGAAAAAAAAAAAAAATACTTATCCAGGAGCAAAAGCAGGTGAGGCCCAGGGAAGGATGGTGAGAAGGCCAGAGAAAAAACACTAAAATACACATTTTTTAAGCAATGGAACAGATGAACAGGAATGGCCCTGCAGGTAGGGAATTTAGCTGCCTTCACAGAGAACTGGAATGAGGTTTGTTCACTGCAGGCGTGCAATGGGCATACTGCCCTGGATTCTTCCATCTGCAGGTGTGAGACCCCTACCTCCTAGGCCCGGAGTTCCCTGCGGACAAGGAAGTGCTGTCAGCCTCTGGGGCAGCCCCCCCCCACCCCCCAACCCCGTGACCTTCTTAGAACATCTGCCCCCACAGAGGCACGTGTGGAAGCAGAATTTTCACAGCCACTCAGGTCATAACTCCAACTTAAATACTTTTCATTTAAAAATATTTATTAAAATAAAGATTAAACCTGAAAAAATGAATTACCAGAATGCAGCCCTTTGCATAGTACTCCAAGAATCAGAAAAGAAGAAAAGAAAAGAAAAGGGGAGGGAAAAGAGAGGGGAAGGGAGGCATAAGAAAATCTCTGATCTTCCCAGACAGCAGGGAGGAGGGAGAAGACTGCCCGCCCTCACCAAAGCCAGCAGAGAGCTGTGGAAGGTTCTCTGGTCTTAGGACTTGCTAGTTCGGAGAAGTTTCCACCAGAGCAGAGGCCCAAGAGTCACAGACACCAAGCCCAGAGACCAGATTTCCCCAAGGGTGTGTAAACTTCAGGAATTTGACTGGAGAACTGGAATTTGGGAACAGTATTCTGAAAGCCTGCAAAGTCTGAAGAGGCAGAAGCCAGGCCCGGAGTCTCTAACTGCCCTTGGGCGCCACGATCTGCTGGACGTAGTTGACTACATTGCTGTGGAGCTGGGGGGCAGTGGCCTCGAAGGTCTCCTTGGCAAGGGTCTGGGCCACCTTGCTGCCAGCCATCATTGCGTGGTACAGCGGAAGAGTGTACTTCTGCTTCCCCTGCAAGAAACACACACACCCGTGGCCTGAGCAGCCTGCTCAGTGAGTCGGCACAGCCCCTGGCCCCGGGGCCGCTCCAACAGCAGGCCTCAGCAGGTGCCAAAGGGGATGTGGGTAGCAGCGCTAGAATAAGGAGGCTCCCAGACAGGCGTGCTCTTATTCTGGCATCTTCTTGGGGCCAAAGATCCCTGCAGGTAGATCTTGGTATTCACTCCAATCCATGCTAGCACAGAGGTGTATACACTCATTTTTTTTTTTTTAAGTAGGCTCCCCAGCGTGGAGCCCAACACGAGGCCTGAACTCACGACCTGGATCAAGACTGAGCTGATAGCAAAGGCTGCCGCCCATAAAACTGAGGGCCGCGTGAGGCCCAACTGCAGGCAAGCACAAGAAAACCCACAAGTCAAATTCACACCCATGTGAGAAAGCCACATCACAAAGCTCCTCAACTCCAGAGGCTTGGAGAAGCCTGCAGAGGGCTCACAACACCTCCAGACAGGAGTGCAGCTCCCGCCGCAAACGGATGAGGGCATCCGAGCGCTGCTTTGGACCCAGCCCCATCCTGCCCCGGGCTCTGAGGCGCTCCGGCCCTTCCCCAGCAGAGCCGCTCTCATGGGGCGCCCGAGGCTCCTGCTGGCCTCTGAGCCCTCCCAGGTCACGGGCTTCCCCAGGAAGCAGGAACCTATGATCTTACCCTTCACTCACCTCTCTTGTCCTTGGGCCCCTCTCCCCAAGACCAGCCCTCGAGTCCCGCTTTACCCTTCTTCCCAGTTTGGGGTTAGCTCTGACCAGCCTGGACCCTTCAGGCCTTACCTGGTGATCTGCAAAAAGCTCCCCAACCCCGGAGGCTTCTTCCTGCCATGGGAACACCTCCCCCAGCCACACTCAGGAACCAGACCGCTGCGCTGGGGGTCCTCTCCCTTCCCCTCCCTCCTCTGCTCCACAGAAGGGCACACGGGGAGGCTCGACCCACAGGACTATGGACAGTAGGGCGAGGCAGCCCACCGTGTGGGGGTCACCCACCTGGCTCTGCAGGAATGCCTTCACTTTCCAGAAATCCTCCTGGTGGTCATTCTTAAGGACAATCTGGCCCCATCGGAGCCGGAGCTCTGCGTTCTGGGAGTCTGAGATCTTTGGGTATGTCTCTCTGAGGGTCTCCACGTTCCCTGAAGAAAGAAAACGGGTTTTTAATGGCTGTGTCATCAGAGACACGAGTGTGTCTGCCCACAGGCCCTCCTGAAAGCCCCCAGGATGACGTCACGGAGGTTCCCGACCACCCACTTTACACTCATCCTGCTCATCTTATTCTCTGGAAGGGCGCTGTCCGATCCTTAAGTTTACCTTCATTTCTAAGGCTCTTCCACCAAACTTCCCTTACTGTAATTACAGACTTTCTGCCATCATCCCACTTACCTTCCAGGTTAAAAGCCCAGGTATCCCCCTAAAACATGCTGCGCCCCCCCCTTTTCTCCCACCACCACCGAGCTGCTGAAAGTTCTCCTGGCTTTCACGGGTTCTCTTTCCAGCACCCCCGAGTGAATGTTATTTCTGGCTGAGCAGCCACGCAGCAAGAGTGGGGGCTATTTGTGCACAAGCTGATCCTCCGTTCCCTGGGGGTCACAATCACAGCCCCCAGGCATGGAGCGGTCAAGAAGACTCGAAGGAAGACTTCGATGTGAAGAGCTGAGAAGAATCACCTGCAGAGCTCGAGGGCGCAGCGAGCGCTAGGCTTTAGGATTCTCTTCCTAACCTGTGTGTAGGACTCACAGCAGCTGTTGACGTGCTCCCCTTGAGGGGCTTGCATCCACCTGCCAACCCCCGGCAGCTGCCGAGGGGTGAGCCCTGCCCCTGATATCAAGCTCTGTACACAAGGGACCTTGATATGCTGCGTTAATTTACCCCACTTTTTCTTACCGGGAGGGAGAGGGGATTTCTGGAGGATCTTATCGAGGAAATACACCAGCTGGTAGGTCTTCCAGGCAGAAATGGCCACAGCTTTGATGGCCTTCATGTCCAGCTCCTTGGCCACCCACAGCTGGGCCAGCTCTTCAGCGGGCTTCATAAGTGAGTCCCCAGGGGAGAGGTCAGGGAGGTAGGGGGGCCAGCCCGGGGTATTCAACCACCGATCAAACTCAAAACCTGTTTGGTGGAAGGAGAGGGGGCTGTCAGAATTCTCTGGCAGCTTCAAGGTCAACTTGGCTCCAGCTACACCTAGATCGCAAGCTCCTGTCTGCCTCTCTTGATCCCAAACTGCTTCTCTAATTTTAACATCACTTTCTCACAGAACTACCTGCTCCGGTCGGGTCTCACTAATACTGAGACCCAGAGATTGTTACTGTCAGACTGGATGGCCCCTTTTTCTACTGTGACAGTCGTTTTGAGTCCAAATTAACACTGGGCTGCCAGAACCAAGTGGATGAAGGCTTTCCTAGCTTTAGTCAAGTTCATGTTCTCCTTCAGATGAGAAGAACAGCACGGTGTTGAAGCTCCTGGGCCCTGGGGCCAGGCTGCCTGGGCTCCTATCCCAGCCCTGCCATTAACTAACTGGGAGGCCACGGGCATGTTACTTCGCCTCTCTGCGCCTCCGTTTTATCTGTAAAATGATAAAAGGCAAGAGGCCCTGCATGTGTTGGTAGTGGTGAGGATTAAATAAGCAAATACACAGTACGAGTCTAGCACGCTGCCTGGTGCGTAGTGAGCACTCAGTAATTATTAACTTTCATTAGCCAGGGAGTCTCGTGACCTTCAAGTGCGGGCCTCCAAGCAGAGGGTAGGTGCCCCAGGCCTGACCAGTCCCAGCTGTCAGGGGACGTGAGTTTACCAGACCAACATTGGCCTGACTCAGAGTACCCAGCACAAGTGGGGTGTCTCCAGGGGCAGCCTCATCCACGACAGGCCACCGTCTCCTCTCTCTTAGGGCCTCCCAAGCCGAAATCAGGGTGGCCACCGGGATTTTGCTTCACTCAGAAGGCCGTACGGGGCAACTCCATGCTTGCAAGGCGGGGCGGCTGCCGGTACCGTGGGCCTGGGTCATAGCTGGGGCGGCGGCAGCTCTCTGGGCAGAGTCGGGGGTCTGGTTATGTGTGTGTACATGTGAGGAAAATGGGGACACAGAGGAGACACTGAGGGGAAAAAGTGGAGAAAGCGAGGCCAGGAGGAGCTGAGAGAAATCATTCCTGTGGAACAAGGCCTGGGACCCTGGGTGTGCTCCCCTAGGGGCCACTTACTGGAGGACTTGGATTTCGTATTTTCCCGCCCCACTTTCAGTCTTCCCAGATATAAATCAGACATAATTCTCTACTATCTCCTAGGAGCCTTAAGCCAGCTCCTCTGCTCACCTGGAATGGACTCCACATTCTTTTTCTTCAGCTCAGGGAAGTATTCCAAGTAGAATTCTAGAAAGTCCTCAGCTAAGATACTTTGGAATTTGAATTCATTAACATAGGCCTGCAGGGAGGGAGGTACTTTTCAGTCACGCTGGATCCTGTGGGGAGTACAGTCCCTCCGTGCCTCAGGTCCTCCTCCAACCCCTGTCCCTTCGGCCCCCGTCTCTACCCCTGAACTCTGGCCCGGCTGGCTTCTCGGTGCCTCCTTCTCCCCTCATCTCTGAGTCGACTATACCTTGAGAAAATTGTCAAATTGATCCTGATCACCCACCAAGTGGGCCAGGTATGAGACAAAGCAGAAGCCTTTCTCGTAGGGAGTCTCGTTGTAGGTGTCATCTGGGTCCACACCTAGCAGAGAAAGCAGACACTTGTAACCTGTCACTTTGTTGTCCTCCAGCTCCAGATTCTACAAGTAATTATGGACGAGATCAGAATTCAGCTTCCTCGGATTCAGCAAGGCCAAGAAAGTTTCCAGATCCACCTTGGCCTCTCTCAAGCCACTTCAAAGTTGATCTTAAAGGGTCATTAACTACGGACCTAACAAGAAGACAAAGAACCAGCCTTCCTGGGGAATTGGCAAGTTTCCTTATTCCTGGGATTGCTTTGCTCCAGTGGGTTCCATGGACTCTTAGGACTGAGCACAGGGCTTGGTGCCTTTTCCAGCCCAACTGGTCACCACCTCCACTCAACCTCCCCTCCCAGAACAAGTGGTTGTTTCTACGAATGTTCTAGACCAAAATAAACGAATGACCAGTCTACAAGAAGTTCATTTTCATGGTCACTGGCATCAAGGAACGTGAGCTTAAATCACACACAAAGGTTTTAGATTAGTCATACATGGAAGTAAAGAAAGATGTCAGAAAATAAAAACACATGACCTTGGACAAGTCATTTGACTTATTGGGTGCTCACTCAAGTCCTCTGTAAAATAAGCGGTCAATCTACAAGACTACAGGTCTGACTTGATAGAAAAAGAATGGCAAAGAGCCCTGGAAAATGATAGGGGCCTGTACAAATGCAGAGCAACAGTAAAGTCACTAAGAACTGCACAAAACTGGAAAGAACTCCCATTGGGCTGGAATGGCTTCGGCTGAGTCTGCCTAGAGGCCAGGGAATGGCTAAAAAGAGCTCTGGAGGGCTCCTCCTTCCCAAGGAGAGTATTCAAGGTGTGCAATGATCAACATGAAGCTCAAATAACTTGGGGCTCCAAGCTCAATGTCGGGGAGGGGGTAGTCAGACAGAGGAGCCTCCCGGACCTGGTTCGATCTTCACGCGGAGCTTGTTGAGCGGGTGTTCCTCGCCAGTGATGTTCATGTGCTGCTGAAGCAGAGCCCGGCCAGTTGCAGCTTCCAAGCAGGTGTAAGCAGAGCCTGGGGCAAAAAGAATCCTTAGGCCTCAAACCACGTCCAAGTATAATTTCCGGACAAGAAGGTGTGCTGCCTCCTTGTGGCCACAAGAACGATGACAGATAACTGAAGATTCATACTGTGACCCTCTGGGGACCCCAGGGCCAGAAGGGTCAGTGACAGAGAACCTGACTCAGCCCCCA
The DNA here is from genome assembly GCF_004348235.1 of Phoca vitulina. Taxonomy (NCBI): domain Eukaryota; kingdom Metazoa; phylum Chordata; class Mammalia; order Carnivora; family Phocidae; genus Phoca; species Phoca vitulina. The sequence continues at coordinate 21,865,820 of NW_022589729.1, forward strand.
GCTCCTTGTTGCTCTGGACTACAAATGACTCGGTTAGCTCAGGCTGTCAGTCTCGCCCAGACATGAGGATGAGGGAATCTCACACCTTCTCCTGTGACTGTTACCTTCCCTCATCAATATGCTTTTATTTTTAGACATAGTAATTTGATCTTCTATAAAAGCAGACTATTTTCATTTGACTGTTCCTGTCAGACAACAGAAACCGTCACCCAACATTTTTCTAGGTGTCTCTACATTTCCTTCTGGCTCTAAAAATGGAGGGGAAGGGGACCAGGTTTCGAACCAGCCTCCTCTGCCACTCACAAGGTGTTCAGACTCTGGGAGAGGTACTCAATCTCTCTTAGCCTCAACTTCTTCATCTGCACAGTGGGCTGACAACATCTGCTTGCCGGATTCTTAGTGGCTCAGTAAGATATTCACAAACAGGCTCTTGTTCCATATACTCCGGATGAAAGTAAATTTGCACAAACTTTCTGGGAGGCAATGGACAATACGTGCTAAAAAGTCTTTAAAATGTTTGGATCCAGAATTACAGTTCTAGGAATTTATCTCCATTGAGATGGTCTGGGATATGTTACGAACATTTATATGTAGAAGTATTTGTCCAAATATTCTTTCATTAGAAAACTGAAAATAACAGGGGCGCCTGGGTGGTTCAGTCAGTTAAACATCCGACTCTTGATTTGGGCTCAGGTCATGACCTCAGGGTCATGAGATGGAGCCCCCTGTTGGGCTCCACACTCAGCGTGGAGTCTGCTTGAGATTCTCTCTCCCTCTCCCTCAGCCCCTCCCCCTGCTCACATACACTCTCTCTAAAAAAAAAAAAAGAAAAACTGAAAATAACCTAACAACTGGAAACTGAGTATGTTAAGAAACGTCCATACAATGCAGCTATAGAAGAAAATTTAATGACTTGGGAAAATGTTTAACTTTATGAAGGCAGTTGGAAGGTCTGATGATTCACACACACACAGGAAAATGTCTGAAAGGATATACATCAATTATCTCTGAACAGTGAGATTATGGATAAATCTATTGTGCGTGCTTTCCCATATAGATCAAAATAGATTTTGATGAGAGAAATAATAAAAATAATACATGTTATGTATTTTTTCTTTTAGGATTTTTTTAAATTTATTTATTCATTTGAGACACAGAGAGAGAGAGAGAGAGAGAGAGAGAGAGAGAGAGCATGAGCAGGGGGAGAAGCAGACTCCCCGCTGAGCAGGGAGCCCGATGTAGGGCTCGATCCCAGGACCCTGGGATCATGACCTGAGCCGAAGGCAGATGCTTAACGACTGAGCCACCCAGGTGCCCCATACATGTTATATTTTTAAAGCACCTAATATGTAGCAGGTTTTCAATAATGAGACAATGTTGAGAAAGTTATTTTAAAAGCACACCTGGGCTCAATGTGGGGTTCTGCCCCCACCTGCCAAGTGGCTTGGACACATTTCTTAAACTTTTTGAGTCACAGTGAGCTCATATATAAAATGGAAATCATATCTGTTTCATAGAGCTATTGTGAAATTGTTAAATGACGTATTTTTAATAAGGTGCCTGTACCAAGCTGGTAGGTAGGTGTTCAATAGGAGGTAATGATTATAATGATCTTATGATTCATTTGTAAGATTAACTAGCTATGTGGGTGAACGACCCTGGGCAACTCTCCCCGAGGGGTTGCCTGGCTGTTGGGAGAACAGAGCTTTGAGTGTGGTTTCAGCTTAGCTGAGGGGTCCTTTCACTGTCGGGCCCCTCATTGGTTAATTCAGCCAACATGCAGTTTCTGAGACCCCCTCTCCCCACCGCGCCTACTGCCATGTAACGCAATGGGGCTCATCCACTTGGAAGGGACTTCTGTCTAGAGTCAGCCCTTGCTGGCCTCTCGCCGGAGCTTTCTGCACCACTGCCCCTCCCTTCATGTCCGCTTGTATCCCGAAACCCCGAAGGAGATCACACTGGCCTCGCAGGTGAAAGAATGGGGTGTGGGGTCCCTAGGAGAGCTGGCTTACCGAAGAGGACAGTGGAGATCCTCCTCTGGGCATACATGGTGAAACCTTCATTGAGCCAGAATTCACCCCAGTTGGCATTAGTGACCAGGTTCCCGAACCAACTGTGGGAGATCTCGTGGATGATGACGTCGGCCAAAGAGCGGTCCCCTGCCAGGAGGCAGGGGGTGACAAAGGTCAGACAAGGGTTCTCCATTCCTCCAAACGGAAAGGATGGTGGCATGAAGAGCAGGTCATACCTGCCGAGAAAGCAGGAGGTCGCAGACAGGTCTCAGCTCCCTAGGGCAGAGACCCTGCCTCACTTCCCCAGGCGGGACCCTCGGCCTAGACAGATGCAGCCACTGAAGAGGCAGCACGCAACCCCGAGCCCAGCGCTGAAATGACACTCAGATTCCTCCGTCCCCAAGTCGCTGGGACCTCCCTTTCCCCAGGTTTTGCCCTCTTGGAGGCGGCTCTCTGAAACCTGCTCCCCGTTCTCCTTCCAAGCAGGGTATGGCCCTATCATCAGCTCTGTCACAGTCAGCTTGCTGATGGCTCGCTTGGGGTCACACAGATCTAACAGAGCCTTTGATCTGAGGTGGCTAAAGTCTGGAGATGTCAAAGGAAAAAATGGGAGTGTGTGGCTGCTTCTAGTCACCAGGAAAGGTAAGTCACAAAGGTCCCCAAGATCCCCTGACAGTGTTTCCCCATCTCCACACTCAGCAGCTGGAAGGCCCATTTTTATTACTTCAATAACCCTCTCTCTCCAGGTCCCTCCTCAGCACAGTGAAGTAGGCCTGGCTTCTCCCTTCCTCCTTCTCTTCTTCCTCTCCTTTACTTCCGGGATTGGGGAAGGGAACTTGGCTCTAGGGGAGAGAGGAGAAGCAGCACCAGAAGGAAGAGAGGGGGAAACCAGGGACTCAGTTTAGCTAAAGACATTAGAGTCAATGTGATACCACACCTTCCCCAAACGTAGGGTCCAAAAAGTTTCTCTCCTGTAGCCAGAAATTCTTCTATCACCCCGTTGTACTCCTCCTTGGCAGCCTCGATCAGGCAGGGCTCAGCCCACACCCGGCTCCTAAAGACAAGAGCACAGAAAAAAGCAGGCTGGTGTTTGGAGACCCATCGTGGAGGCCCGATCTCAAAAGCACCTGGAGAAACATGGCAGTCTCATATCTGAGCTGAATGCATGCGACAGTGTGGCCAGCCGCAGAGACGGGAGGTGCAAGGTCAGATCGCCTACACGGGTCCGAGACTGCTTGCTACACCTGATAAGTAAGACCCCAACGCAGCGTCCTGGAGGAGCCGCCCCCGTGTGCAACAGGCTCGAACTCACAGTGCCATCATGTTCCGTCTCCAGCACTGAAGGTGACCTTACAGTCACTGACCTCCCTGAGCCTCAGTGCGTCTATCTGTAAAGTGAGCGGGGAAGATGAAAGAAGACAGCATGTAAGATAGCAGAGTGGATGGGCTCCAGGTCAGGAGGAGGGAAGGTTTCCCCTCTGTCCCTGTGGAAGCTCAGGAACTGCTCTAGCAGAAGGAGAAGGAGCAGGGGCTTCCCCAGGAGCAGAAGCAAGGGCCTAGGAGAGGAAACGGTACATGCAGGTGAGGAACCACCGAGAGTCTGGGATACTGGAGCACTTACCATCAGGTCGGGGCTGGGGGAGGGGAGGGGAAGAGCGGGTAAACAGGCCCTCGAGGCTCTAGTCACAAAGGGCCCGATATGCCACGTGACACAGCTGGACCTTCAGAGCCATGAGAGCATTTTAAACCAGTAAGTGGTGGGCGCCTGGGTGGCTCAGTCGGTTAAGCGGTCTGCCTTTGGCTCAGGTCATGATCCCAGCATCCTGGGATCGAGTCCCACCTCAGGCTCCCCGCTCAGCGGGGAGTCTGCTTCTCCCTCTCCCTGTGCCCCTCCACCCTGCTCATATTCTCTCTCAAATAAATAATAAAATCTTAAAAAAAATAAACCAATAAGTGGTATTAATCAGATTGAATCCTGAGAGATCACTCTAGCTGCAGTACCCAGAAGATACCTTTAAATTACAAAAGCGAGTGCGTATCCCCAAGAAAAGCATAGAGGAAAGGCGAATGGGTCCAAAACAGAGTCCTGGGCAACACCAGCACACGGTGGGGCTAGGCAGAGGAGAGTCCACAAAGGAGACCAGAAAGGAAGAGCCAGGAGGTCCTGGAACCAGGACAGAATTGCGTCATGGAAGCCAGAGGAGGGTCAAGAGGCAGAAGGAAAGTGCAGAACACCAAGACAAGGACTGAGGAGGAGCCAATGTGCTACATATGCTGAGGCCAGTGGCCTCTCTTACTACAGGAGTTTCTGTGGCACGATGGGGAGAGGTGCTGGATTCCCACAGGTCCAAGCAGTACGTGGGTGGTGGGCGAGCAGAAACGCTACTCTTCTAAGAAACTCGGCTAAGTAGGGAAGCACAAGGTAGTGTGCTAAGAGGGAACATGGAGTCAACGAGTTTGTTTTTTGCTTTTTTCAAGCTACAAGAAACAGGAACATGGTTAGGGTTGGAAGGAAAGAGCCAATTGGGGGGAAGGCTGCACATTTGAAGAGTGAGGGCTAAACAATGAGGCAAAGCCCCACTGGATTTGGGGAGGGACTGAACCAACAACGACTCAAATGCAGAGATGTGGCTTTAAACAGAAGGATGGACACCGCTCTTCAGAGTCCGGAGGGAAAATGGGAAGGACGAAAGCCCATGAAGATGACTTTTTACGTGGAAAAACAGGAAGCTGACATAACCATATCTGACAAATTAAATATTCTCAATAAAGTAGGAGACAAGATCATCTGCTTGGAGGGAGGATCTGGTGTTTGAATAGGAAATTTGAAGACAAGAGTCATCCTTTAAGGAGAGTGAGCTAGGAAGATAAATAGAAGGACTGGTGAGCAATAATTGAAAGCGTATCTGTAGTTGAAGACGATATTTGTTCTATTTTTCTTGAAAACCACATAAATGTCAACTTTTTAAAAAGATTTTATTTATCTGAGAGAGAGAGAGCATGAGAGGGGTGAAGGGCAGAGGGAGAAGCAGGCTCCCCGATGAGCAGGGAGCCCAAAGCAGGGCTCGATCTCAGGACCCTGGGAGCATGACCTGAGCCAAAGGCAGACGCTTAACCAACTACGCCACCAGGCATCCCTATTTCAACTTTCAATTCCAGCTTTTCACCAAGAAACCAGAAATGGATAGTAGAATCAGTATGCACAGCTGTATTCTCCTCTCAAGACACCCAGGTACAGAAGTAGAGAAAGGGGACAGCAGGACCCGGCGCTGGAAGTTAGAGCAGCAGGAAAGCACGCAAGGTGGCCTGCTGTGTTGGGAAGAGAGGATCAACCCCACACCTGGGCCACGGAGAAAAGACGGGCCTGGCCACAAGAGGCTGGCTGCCCAGGAGGAAATGCACAGCTTGCAGGAAGAAAGGCCTCGGTTAGCTTAAGAAGCAGATATAGCAAGAGTGAGGTCACCAGGGGGCTGGCAGGTTAGCGGCATGGGGTCAGAGAATGAATGAGGCAAAGGTGTTTAAAATTTCTGCTACAGCACAGCTCATGCGAATGCCCACAGCTAGGCCCTAGATTGTAGAGTGTGTGCCCCTGAGTGTGGGGGGCTGCATCAGGTGGAGAGGGTCCCTGAGTAGAGGAGGTTGAGGAACCCTGAAGCTACCCTCATCCCTGGCACGGGGACAGGTAATCCAGATGGAGAAAAGAGTCACCAAAAATGATTTGACAGGGCTGAGAAAAGACCATGACTTAGGTGTCAAAGTCTTCAAGGAATTGCTTTGTGATCAGCTTGGATATCACAACTAGCAAAGTCCTTCAACCCAGGCTACTTCAGCTTGCTACAACTAGAAGATGAAGGCCAGGCTAGACAGGGGGCATCCGAGATACCTCCTCCAGTACAGAGATTTCTGTCTAAAGAAACTGGAATGTTCTCGGTCAGGCTGGATTTTTATTGCCAGTAGTCTAGCTCAGCAAGCACTGGCTCTGCACAGAAATGCCTGGATTGGAATTCCAGTTCTGCCAACGATGTGACTTTGCACAAGTAATCCCACCAGAAACCTCAGTTAGGTTTATCCACAACAGGGAGACAACAGTAACCCCCTCAGTGAGGTTACGTAAGGATTAGAAGAGATTATACATAAAACATGACTAGGACATACCCACTATCTCTTCTGCCCAGGATTTTCCTCCTGTGGTAACAGGGACTGGGACTGGGGGCAAAGTTTGCCAGAAGACCCTATCAACTAACATACCTTCACAAGACCCTAAGATGTTCCCCTGCAAGGCAAGGACCTGGCTCAGTTGGTTAAGCATCTGCCTTTGGCTCAGGTCATGATCCTGGGGTCCTGCGATCGAGTCCTGCATCAGGCTCCCTGCTCGATGGGAAGCCTGCTTCTCTCTCTGCCCCTCCCCCGGCTCGTGATCTCTCTCCCTCTCTCTCTCTCAAATAAATAGTCTTTAAAAAAATAAATAGGGGCGCCTGGGTGGCTCAGTCGTTAAGCGTCTGCCTTCGGCTCAGGTCTTGATCCCGGGATCCTGGGATCGAGCCCCGCATCGGGCTCCCTGCTCCGCGGGAAGCCTGCTTCTCCCTCTCCTGCTCCCCCTGCTTGTGTTCCCTCTCTCGCTGTGTCTCTCTTGGTCAAATAAATAAATAAAATCTTTAAAAAAATAAAAATAAAAATAAATAAATAAAAAATAAAATAAATAGTTCATACTCTTACTAACAGAACCTTAGGAAGAGTAAATTCTCTAAAATAACATTCCTTTACTTATTTACTTTCTGGTCAACTGCAACGCTGATGCTCCTTTGGTTACGTACGACCCACTCTGTCAGAAAGACTGCCCTTCGTGGCAGGAGAGCACCTGGGCTTTCAAAACTGGTACTGTGTTCGGTGTGTGTGCTGGAAGCAGATGCCAAGGGCATCCCATCTCTCCTTCTCTCTGAAGCCCAGGAACTAAGATTCATGATCTTAGCAGTGCTACTGAGCCCGGCTATGAGGTCTGATGCCTGTAACCAATGCGGTCAAGGTCACCACCGCCTCCAGGACCTGAGAGAAGGGCCGCAGCAGCAGAGCCGGGAAAAGCGCCACAGCTCACTGTCCAGCCTTTGATCATTTTACCGCAGGATTATGCTGTACTGGCAGATAATACGAGAGCCAGGAAAAACCGACACTCCTGGTCAAGTTTCTTTTAGCAGGAAACCTTACAAAATCCTTATTCATCTCCGTTAAAGCCATCTAATTTCACGGAGATCTCTCTGCCACCCTGGGTTCAGGTGTATGTATCTGGAGCAGACAAAGAAGGATCTCCCACTTTCCTCTCTGCAGAGGGGAACAATGAGATCAAAGTTGTATATTTCCGGGAATTACGTGCTGGAGAAAATGGGGAGATTTGGTACAAAGATTAAAAAGCAAATACAACAGCTAGAAGGGAATTCAGAACTAAAAGACAGTGATAAAGATGAGTCTTCTAAAACTTCTGCTTCGGTGCCAACCGCACTCCACAAGGTGGCCCAGGACAGCAGCTACTGCTGTTAGCAGGACTGATGACCTCATTTCAGACAGCAGGATGAGAAGCGGAGGGGGAGCGGGGCGGGGAGAGCCCTTCCTCCCGCTGTACTCATGCCACACGCTTCGCTTCTGGGCCGCAGAGAGGCTGTCCATTGAGAGCAGATGCAAGACTGTCCCAAGAACCATCCCAGCTGGGCCACTGAGCAGAGGCCTCCTTGCCTCAAGGTCAGTCCAACCTTGCCTGTGGGGGTCTTTGTCTCCTACCTGGGTCCAACTTCAGCCGAAACCAGATCTCCGATGGCCAAAGCTATCAGATAGGAGGGGATGGGATGACACATCTGGAAGAAGAACTTATTTGGACCTCTCTTCTCCCAGGTGTTAGCACTCATCACAGCTGTGAAGCCATCTGGGACCTGACAAGAGAGAAAGTTTAGGAGATTTTACCCAGAGTCTCCTTTTGATTCGCACTAAGAACAGCATGGTGGGCAAGCTACATGGTGACAGCCACGACCGGGAGCCTGTCTTGGAGAACACAAAGGTTTCAAGAAACTAAACTTGTGCTAAGCTGATGGAATTTAGCACAAATAAAATTTCTGTACATGGAGGAATTTTGCAGAGGTACCAATGGACGGATGTAACAATTTATCAGTTGAAATGTGACTAGATAGATCTGAAATCTTCAATCCCAAGGGCAGGTACTTAACCTTAATCCTCTTACCTCAATAAGTGCTGAATATTTGCATTTCACTGCAGGAGTGTCGAAGCAAGGGAAGAAGGCCCGGTTCAGGACAGCCTGACCCTGGGTATAGACAAAAGGCTTCTTCTTTCCTGCTGTCTGCTCAGGAGCCAACCAGCAAACCTAAGAGAATAGAAGAACATTTCCAAACTGACACCCCCTACATGAGCTCAGTCCAGCCAGAGAAAAGGAGTTGGCTGGCAGGGGAGAATTTTAGGTAATCCTTACAATCCTGCCAGCAGTTTGGTCCTGACTGGGAAGTTCTCTCCTACTGTGTATTTAATCCACCCTGGAATCCGTGCCAAGGTATTGACGTCTACCTCACATGGTAGAAACACCACAAAGGGTCTATTCCCCGCTGTATCCCACTAGGTATCTCAAGAATTCCAGACATGGCCTCTGACCCTGGCATCCTATCTTCCTCCTGAGTCCTGCACGCTGTAGTAGTTTCTCATTAAAAAACAAACAAAAACCAATTGAGAAGCAGCTGTATTTGAACTTGGTGTAAAAGGCACAGAAAAGCAGAAGGGAAGTGGGAGAAGTCTGTGATTAATATGTGTTCTCCATTCCTGAAACTTACCCTTTCAGAATAAATGTATTTTACATTATAGGTACTGGCTATATATAATTTTTTTAATTTCTTTTTTAAAGATTTTATTCTTAAGTAATCTCTACTGCCAACGTGGGGCTCAAACTTACAACCCCAAGATCAAGAGTTGCATGCTCTACCTCACTTACAACATAGATATAACTGTGAGGGGGGAGAGAGTATGTCAGCACCAAGTGCCACTTAGAATTTAGAAAAGTATTAGATAACTCTGGCAAGGTTTCATAGCGGAAGCAAAACTTTCTGGTTTAAAGGTGAGTAGGACTGAGATGGCTGGAAAGGAAAGAAGACGTTCTCAAAGAGGTAGATAGCAGCGTGAAGAAAGGCATGGCGATCTCTGGGAATTGGAGGTAGGTTTCAGATACAGAGGTGGGAGGCATGCCTCGGCAGGTGGACTGAAAGGCTTTGAACACGGGTATTTGAGACACACTTTTAAGAGGCATAAAGACGCCACATGGAGATGTTGGCTTTTTCTTTGCTTGAGTTTCTTTTGTGTGTGTGTGAAAATTTTAATAAGCCTCCTTCCAAAGAGTATAGTACAGATGGAAAGGAGGAGAAAGAAATACCACAGTGGAAAAACCAGCACTACTTTGGCCAGATGAGTGAGGTCAACTTCAAACAGTCACAAATCATGCTGATACTGTGTATTCGCAATATGTTGCGAAGACAGAACTTTACCTTTGTGACATTCCACTGAATTTTGTTGTGAACCTAAAACTGCTGTAAAAAATAAACTTTTTAAAAATTTTTTAATAACCCCAGTCTGATCATGCAAAAAACAGACAAATTCCAATAGAGAGGCATCCTACAATATATCAGACCAATACTCCTCAAAACTGTCAAGGTTCGGGCGCCTGGGTGGCTCAGTTGGTTAAGCCACTGCCTTCGGCTCCGGTCATGATCCCAGGGTTCTGGGATCAAGTCCCCGCATTGGGCTCCTTGCTCAGCGGGGAGCCTGCTTCTCCCTCTCCCTCTGCCTGCTACTCTGCCTGCTTGTGTGCTCTCTCTCTCTCTGTCAGATAAATAAATAAAATCTTTAAAAAAAAAAGAAAAACTGTCAAGGTCATCAAAAACAAGTAAAGTCTGAGAAACTGTCATAGCCAAGGGGAGCCTAAGGATACATGAAAGCTAAATATACTGTGGTATTCCGGATGGGATCCTGGAACAGAAAAAGATATTAAATAAAGCCTATGAAAATCTGAAAAAAACTATGAACTTTAGGGGCGCCTGGGTGGCTCAGTCGATTAAGTGTCTGCCTTCGGCTCAGGCCATGACCCCGGCGTCCAGGGATCAAGCCCCGCATCGGGCTCTCTGCTCAGTGGGGAGCCTGCTTCTCCCTCTGCTGCAGCTCTCTCTTTTTCTCTGTCAAAAAAATAAATAAAATCCTTAAAAAAAAAAAACTATGAATTTTAGTTAATAATAATGTATCAATCTTGGTTCATTGTTAACAGATGTATCATACTTGCAAAATGCTAATAGAGCAATCTGTATGTGGAAGGGTATATGTAAACTCTGTACTATCTGCTCACTTTTCTTGTTAATCTAAATTTTCAATCCTTTGGTGGGGGAGGGGCAGAGGGAGAGGGTGATAAAGAATCTCGAGCTGGCTCCACGCCCAGCACAGAGCCCAATTCCGGGCAGGGTTCAATCTTACAACTCTGAGATCACGACCTAAGCTGAAATCAAGAGTCAACCGACTAAGCCACCCAGCACCCCTAAACTGTCTTTAATCCTATTACTGAAAGAAATTTAATGAGTTAACAATAAGACTAACACACAGTATTCACTAGGTACCAGGCACTATATTAGACGCTTCCGTAAAGACAGCTCATTTAACTTTTGTCAAGCACATAGACTAGTACCTGGCACATTTTAATAAATACTGGTCATCCGCTCCACCATACCTTAATTCCTTTTTTTGTTTATAATGACATAGAGGAGAAAATGAAGGAGCCTGGTAGTACAAGTATTTCCGCTCTATAAGAAAGAGTCTTAAGTCAGGGTGAGGCTGTTACCTACAGTGATTAAGGTGAGAGTCCTCACTTGGGATGGTGGCAATGAGAAGAAGGAATAAATACAGGTGACTTTAATGTCGACCTTCACAGTGCAAAGTGTGGGTGTCTGCTCTTAGTCTCTAATGAAAGCTGTTTAGTATTGGCGTTTAATTTGAGGTGCCATTTTCAGTAGGCAATTTCAGAGAGGGCTTAATTTTTCCAGGTATCCTGTTTAATTCCTAGTTCCTGCCCCAAACCAGAAGCTAGCATGTAACAGGGCAACCAAACACATTTATACAGATGTTATGTTATCCTTTGAGGGCACTGGGTTTTTTCCTTTGCCTTAGAGGTTTGGACTTTCCATTTTTTAAACAAGTTCTATCACAGGTTCATTTATTCCCTGAATAAAGATGGAAACAGAACTGTCCTTTGGGCCAGCTCTAAGAGTGAAAGGAACTGCTAGCTAGATAAGTGAACTTTGATTGTAGGCAAGCAGCCTACCGGTGAAACGTATAACCCACCCTACCTGAGAAATGGCTAGCAACCACAGCCTCAGGACTCTTTATGAAGGAGTTCCAAACTCCTACAAATGTAAGCCACATAACCATCCATCCTTTTATTTCCAATATTTGTCCCCCACCCCAAAACGTAATATTTAAGAGTTAATCAATATTTAAGAGTCAATCAAGAGTAGTAACAGCGCCAACTTATTACAAAGCCTAGAACACCCTAATTCTAGTTCTCATTTTTACTCAAATTCTTCCATTAAACAAATCTGGGACTTCGCGGAAGAAAGCCAAAATAACTCTCTGGGGTTCAGAGTTATTTCAGCCCGTGACACCCCAAGAGCACACGGACAAAGGGCTGAGTCAGCACCCAGGGCAAATTAACCGGCAGTGTCCAGGGCTGCCGTAAAGGGAAAACTAAGGAGCTCCTTATCAGGGACCTAGGCCCCAAAGCCCAGCGAAACGTTAAATTCGATTTATAAATAGCCGGTTATCCCGAAAGCCGCACAGGACAGGGTCTCCTCGGCAGGCAGAAATGGCAACCAGACAGGGCGGTGTGCGAGAAGGAAACAACGTGGAGATGCCACCAGCACCGCTGGGCGGGGAGAGGCAGGAAGGGTGGAAAGGACGAAGGGTGCACAGCCCGGAGGCTGGCCGGAAGCCACAAGAGGGAAAGCGGGGCAGCCTGGGAGGGACAGCGGGCGCTGAGGGTGGGAGGGCGAGAGGCGTGCACCGGGGAGCTCCGGGCCCCTCCGGGCAAAGGCGGAAGCATCTTCTCTCTCTTTGAGGGTGGGGATGAGTGCAGGTCCGGGGACCAGCTCCGAGGTAGGAAGGGTGGGCAGGAAGCGGCCGGGAGAGGCCGCGGCGGGGCTGGGCCCCGGAGTCGAACTCACCCCGGGTCCCTCCCCGACGCGGTAGGTGAGCAGAAGCTGGAAGCGCTCGCCGGCCGGGCAGGGCTGCGGGAGGGCCACGCACAGGGCCTGGCCGTAGTGCGAGAAGGGCTGCGTGTGGAAGGGCACGGGCTCCGAGGGCGGCTCCTCCAGGCCGGGCCGCTGCCGCCGCAGCGCCGCCGCCGTCACCTCGAGGCACGGGTGCGAGTCGAGCCGCAGCTCGGTGGCGCCCTCGGGCACCAAGCAACGCAGCTCCAGGACTGCCGTGCCGCTCAACCCCCGGCTCCCGGGGCCCGGCCCCGGAGGCCCGAACTCGACCCGCAGATCCAGGTGCAAGTGCAGCATCTGGAAAGCCCGGAAATTGGAGGCCGAGGCCACGTCCACGGCCTGCGCTGAGTGCAGCGGTCGCGGGGGCGCGCTCGGACACCCGTCGCTCGCCATCGTCCCGCAGAGCCGTTGAGCAACTGCGGGCAAAGCCCACCGGCTCCGCCGACTGCTGCGGGGAAGCCACGCCCCGAGCGCGCCGGGCCGCCGCAGGCCCCGCCCCTCCCGCCCCGCCCCCAGAGCGGCCTGGGCTGGGTCACGCCCCTCTCCAAAAACCTGAGACCTAACCACACACCTCTCCCTTGCTCTCCAAGTGCCCACTCTTCCAGCTTTATTCGAAATACCTCAGGACCTTGGACAAAAAGGTACGGTGGGATAATTTGGTCCACATTTGTCCGAACTCATCCTACTGCGATGTTACAATAGTCCGAGTGTGCACCTTTCTCTGCTGACGTTTCGTTCCCCAATCTCCCAGGAAGGTAGTGGGATGTAGATTGAGCCCTGAATTGGAAGAGTCTGAGTTCGAGGTCTCACATTCTGCGCTGGACCAATCATTAGGACTGTGTGTGTCACCTTGGGCAAATCACCCTCAACAAAGGTGAATCTCTTCAAACCCCTTTCTGCACCTGTAAGATAGGAGTAGTATCTCACGAGTTGTGAGAACTTAATCGGGCAGTTTGTCTAAATACACTTGGTAAACAGTACAGAATTCCACACCAGATCAAGGTTCATCCATCCCCACGGGTTCCAAGCACACTTATCTTTCCGTTCTTCTGCCAAGGAATAGTCAACACCATACAGTGTAATGCTTGGCTATCCATCATGTGCGTTTTATTTCCCATAAAAGCCTATTGAGCTAGGGGCACCTCTACTTTATACTTTCTTTTCTGTATGAATAGGGTTGCAATAGTCCTTCTGTGAATAAGGAGCCAGTCAATGATATTTTCACTGATCAGGTGGGAAATGAGATTTTTATTTATTTATTTATTTTATTTTTTAAAGATTTTATTTATTTATTTGACAGAGAGAGACACAGCGAGAGAGGGAACACAAGCAGGGGGAGTGGGAGAGGGAGAAGCAGGCTTCCCGCCAAGCAGGGAGCCTGATGCAGGGCTCGATCCCAGGACCCCTTGATCATGACCTGAGCCAAAGGCAGACTATTAACCGACTGAGCCACCCAGGTGCCCCGGGAAATGAGATTTTTAAAAAGAATGTAGGAAGTTTTTCATAAAAGGTAATAGTATCTTATCATATATGATATTATGAAATGCTTACAGTTTTGTTTTGTTTTTAAGATTTTATTTATTCAGGCGCCCGGGTGGCTCAGTCGTTAAGCGCCTGCCTTCGGCTCAGGTCATGATCCCAGAGTCCTGGGATCGAGTCCCACATCGGGCTCCCTCCTCTGCGGGAAGCCTGCTCTCCCTCTCCCACTCCCGCTGCTTGTGTTCCTGTTCTTGCTATGTCTGGCTCTGTCAAATAAATAAATAAAATCTTTAAAAAAAAAAAAAAAGATTTTATTCATTTGAGACAGAGAGCATGAGCAGGGAGAAAGGCAGAAGCAGACATCCCACCCCCACTGGGGGCCCCCATCCCAGGGCCCAGAGATCATGACCCCAGCCAGAGGCAGACGCTTAACCATCTGAGGCACCTAGGCACCCTGCTTACGGTAGTTTTATTATTTTTTTTAAAGATTTTATTTATTTTGGGGCACCTGGGTGGCTCAGTCGTTAAGCATCTGCCTTCAGCTCAGGTCATGATCCCAGGGTCCTGGGATCGAGCCCCACGTCGGGCTCCCTGCTCAGCGGGAGGCCTGCTTCTCCCTCTCTCCCTCCCCCTGCTGTGTTCCCTCTCTCGCTGTGTCTCTGTCAAATAAATAAATCTTTAAAAAAAAAAAAAAAAAAAGATTTTATTTATTTTGAGAGAGAGAGTGAGAGAGCACAAGAGGGGGGTAGGGTCAGAGGGAGAAGCACACTCCCCACTGAGGGTGGGGGGAGCCCGATTGGGACTCAATCCCAGGACTCCGGGATCATGACCTAAGCCGAAGGCAGTCACTCAACCAACTGAGCCACCCAGACGCCCTTACGGTAGTTTTAAAAACTTCCATATAAGATCAATGTTTTAACTTGTTAGTGAAATCCAAAAACTTTGGAAAAGCACTTTTCTGTGGCACTGAGCACAGAAAAGGTAACTTAGATATTCAATACATCTGCCTCCAAATTATTCATTCTCTGATGCAATGCATTTTGTTTAAGGTTTTATTTATTTGACAGAGAAAGAGACAGCGAGAGTGGGAACACAAGCAGGGGGAGCAGGAGGAGAGGGAGAAGCAGGTTTCCCACCGAGCAGGGAGCCCAATGTGGGGCTCGATCCCAGAACCCTGGGATCATGACCTGAGCCAAAGGCAGACACTTAATGACTGAGCCACCCAGGCACCCCGATGCAATGCATTTTTGTTCAGCATCTACTATACACCAGCCATTAGTCTGGGTGCTAGGGATACGATTTTAACAAACCTGGCACAGTCCCTGTGGTGTTCACAGTCTAGCTCACATTTTAACTTAAAGACAAAAACAAAACAAAAAAACCAGGCCATGACAATTCCATGTGCTATGCTATTCTCTGGGAAGAACATTATGCTATGGCAGTACAAGGGAGACACACACAGCCTGATCTTTCCAGTTAAATATAGCTGGAGTGAGAGGATCTATTGGCTGTTGGAGAAAACATTCATGGAGTAAGGTTTCTCCTTTTAGCCTTAACTTCTTCCTGGGAATATTCCCATCGTTCCCATTTCTGCTTCCCTGCATGCCTCCCAGTGTCTGGTTTACCTCTAGATGGTATTTGTAACAACTCACAGCAGATTCAGGAAGGCCTTCTACTATGTAGAAAGACACTGCAGACACAACCCACCTCTCCCCACCAAACTGCTTTCATGATTTATTTACTTAACTTTTTTAATGTTTAGAATGCAACACAGCTTGCATATTTCAAAATAATAGCTTAAAATCCTCTCAAGAAAAATGTGGTTTTATAGGTTTAAAGGTCACAAGGCCCCCCCAAAAAAATCTACATATAGATGTGTTTTAGTAAAGCTGAGTAAGTCCAAGACATAAAGGAGATCTTAAGAACAGCCAAAGAGGGCCCCTGGGTGGCTCAGTCATTATCTGCCTTCGGCTCAGGTCATGATCCCAGGGTTCTGGGATCGAGTCCCACATCGGGCTCCCTGCTCAGCAGGAGGCTCGCTTCTCCCTCTCCCATTCCCCCCTGCTTGTGTTCCCTCTCTCACTGTGTCTCTGTCAAAAAAATAAAATCTTAAAAAAAAAAGAATAGCCAAAGAAAAAAGACCAATTACTTATAAAAGAATGATGATTGGAAACTGGACCAATAGCAGGGCTCTCATTAGCAACAATGGAAGCCAGAGCTATTATCTTCAAAGTACTGAGAAAAAAAATCAACTGTCAACTGAGAATTGTTGACTAAAGGAATTACTTGAAGGAAAATGATCACACGAGGAAGGAATGAGATGCAGAATCACTGGCAAAAAAAAAAAAGTGGGTGAATTTAAACAAACACTGTATAAAACAATAATATATCAATAGTGTTTGCATGAAGGAATCAACAAAACAAGAATATTAGCTGAAAAGAACATAAGAAGAGGAGCCGTGGCTGGAGTTAAAGCATTCCAAGCTGCTTGTATTATTGAGAGGAGAGATTTTTTTTAATATTTTATTTATTTTTTTTTTAAAAGATTTTATTTATTTGACAGAGAGTTAGTGAAAGCAGGAACACAAGCAGGGGGAGTGGGAGAGGGAGAAGCAGACTCCCCGCCGAGCAGGGAGCCCGATGTGGGGCTCCATCCCAGGACCCTGGGATCATGACCTGAGCCGAAGGCAGACGCTTAACGGCTGAGCCACCCAGGTGCCCCGAGATTTTTTTTTTTTTAATATTTATTTATTTGACAGAGAGACACAAGCAGAGGGAGAGGGAGAAATAGGCTCCCCACTGAGCACAGAGCCTGACGATGACAATGACGACGACAACTCGGGGCTCAATCCCAGGACCCTGGGATCGTGACCTGAGCTGAAGGCAGATGCTTAACTGACTGAGCCACCCAGGCGCCCCAGGAGTCGATTTAGGGATAAATATGGGATTTTCTTAAGTATGTGTATTAAGATTTTAAAGGAAACCACCTAAAGAATATAATTCGAATATAACTCACAAAGCAACAAATGGGGAAAATAGGGAATATAAAAAAATTTAAGGAAAAAATAAAAAGAGCAGGACAAGACCAGTAGCTACCCCAGTTGGGGGAGGCAGAAGCCCAGGATGGGAAAGAGCTCATAAATACCTAGAAGTAAATTACAGTGTTCTAGCTCTCAAATTGGGGGATGTACCTAATAATATAGCCTCAAAATATATAATACAAAATTAGCAATTACAAGGGAAAATGGACAAATTCGCCAACAGAAAGGCCTTATATACCTCTCTTAGTAATTAGCAGCTCAGACAAAAGTTATACAGACATAAAAGATCTGTATGGAAATGTCATGATCTGCTAATCAACACATACCAAACTTTGCACCTAACAGAGAAAACACACTGTCTTCACGCACATTTAAGACAATTACGAAAACCAACCATAGATGGGCCATGAACAAGTCTCATCAAAGAATCAATGGCATACACAGCATTCCTCTAACCACAATGCAATTAAGTTAAAACCAATGTTGGGAGACAATGGTCCATGGATAACATGCATTTCCACCAATCTTGCAAAAGGAGGCACTGACTGCTCTTTGTTCTAGACTATCTTTTAAAGATTGTAGAGCGAACTTTGCAAGATAACGACTCCCTTTGGAGACAAGGGTAAGTTTGCTTACCATAGTAGTTCTCAAATCGGGGCGTTTGCCCACTGAAGATATTTGACAATGTCTAGAGACATATTTAGTGGACACAACTGGGAGAAGAGGTACTACTGGCATGCAGTGGGCAAAGGCCAGGGATGCTACTAAACACCCTATAATGCACAGGGCAGGTCCCCGCAACTAAGAAGTATCCAAACCCAAATGTCCACAGTGGCAATGCTGATCAACTCTGGCTTGTAGATATAATGTCTTCCTTTGGAACCAAGGGAAGTCATGCATCTTTTCTATTATAATAAAGGCAATACCTCCCTTAAAGCAGGGGATGCTACTGCCCACTGTAACAGTTCCAGGTTTCCTAACCTCAGGGTCCCTCTCCTGTAATGCAACCCACTCCATATGCAGGCATCCACCTCAGTCCACCCATGGGACTTGGGGGCAAGGGGAAGCAGTACAAATGATGATCCTCTGGATATTGCTATTGCTGTAATAATCTGTCCTTTGTTTCTGAACTCCACAAATATAATGTTGAATGGAAAGCAAAACTGCATAAGAACACATGCAGCATACCATTTATATTCTTTTATATATGGTTTAGTAATAGCTGCAAATATAGTAGAAATACAAAGACATCTGACTTCCACTAGGGGATGTAGGTAAGTATTAAAAAAAAAAAAAACTCACTCACCCTCTAAAGGAAAGACTAGATAAACTACAATCTACAATATTTCTAAACCAATCAGAGAACTGTAGTCCCAGGACAACCTACTGGCCAAGAATCTAAGGAGAGGTAGGCACCAGAAGGATAAGCAAAGTAGGGTTTCTCACCTGGGGTAGATGCAACAAGACACTTGTAATAGTTCAGTTAGGATGGTTAATGAGTTGGTGAAGGCCAGACGTGGGCTAGTGAGCTACTAGAGGACCAAAGAAATTGGGAGTTTGTGCCCTCTTATAGGTTTTTCTCTATAACCTCATAGAAGAGATCAGAAAGAGCCCCAAGAGAAGTGTTATGGTGCAGACCTGGGAGAGGGTACAACAACCACAGCTGTACGGGCATGAATCCACTGGGATGCTTTCCCCTTAAAAAGCGTAATATTTAATCTGTAGGGGAAGGGAACGTGAAAAAGAAAATCTATGCCGGAGGGGGTGGGCAGGAATATTTGCTGGCTCCAGAACTACAAGGGAGGAGGAGCAGGAAAAATGAGAAGGCTACCCTCCTGAGATGCAGGGACATGACATCTGCCTAAACCTGAGGCCTAACCAGAACCAGGAACACTCTACCACCCACCTCCCACGCTAACAAACTTCTAGAAACAAGTCAAAGTGGAGTATCGGTGGGAGAGGGACAGGAGCAGGAGAACAAAAAAGAGCATGCAGAGACCTCCTCTTGCGTGCAATGCAGAGAGAAGTTCTAAAGCTGAAGGCAGACATTGCTTGGCAAACGAGCACCTGCTCTACACCCCAGGTTACCAAAGGTAACCTTAGCAACAAACCTCAAACCAAGACCAAACCCCAACTAGATTAACTCATCCCTTACCTCCATTAAAGGCCTAGCAAGAGGAAAGGTATTTCCATTTCCAGATACAAATTTTATATACCTCAGTGTCTGCTATATCCTACACTAGGTTGGGTTTGAAAAAAAAATTGAAGTACATGAAAACATCAGAACACACAAATGTGATCCAGATGTTGGGACGGGAATTCAAAATAATTATGATTAATATGTTAAAGACTCTGATGGGAAAGATGAATAATATGCAAGATAAGATGAGTAATTTCTACAAAGAGATAGAAACTATTAAAAAAAAAAAAAATCAAGTGAGGGATGCCTGGGTGGCTCACCTGGTTAAGCATCTGCCTTCGGCTCAGGTCATGATCCCAGGGTCCTGAGATGGAGTCCCACATTGGGCTCCCTGCTCAGCAGGGAACCTGCTTCTCTTTCTGCCTGCCACTCCCCCTGCTTGTGCTCTCTCTCTGACAGATAAATAAAATCTTTTAAAAAATCAAGTGAAAATGTCAGAAACGCAAAACACAATACCAGAGATGAGAAATGTCTTCACCTAGCTCATCAGTAGACTCAACACAGCCAAAGAAGAGAATTGGATAAGTCAGTAGAAACTACCCAACTTAAATACAAGGGAAAAACAACAGGGGATGGGAAACAAAATAAGACATCCAAGAGCTGCTGGACAATATCAAATAATCTAACCCACCCATAATTAGAATCCCAGGAAGAGGAGCATGCAATAGGAAGAAATAATCCCAAAAATTTTCCAAAAGTAATGACTGACAGGAAACCACAGAGAAGCTCAGAGGCCACCATGGATAAATGCCAGACAAATAAAGAACACCTTAGCATACCATATTTTTAAAAACACAAAGAGAAAATCTTAAAGACAGCCAGAGAATAAAAGACATACAGAGGAACAAAGATAATTACAGTTAACTTCTAGTCAGAAATGATACAAACCAACATCAATGAAGTGCCTAAAGCACTAAAAGAAAAAAAAAAAACCTGTTAACCTACATAAAATATTTTTTTTTAATGAAGAGGAAATAAAGACTTTCTCAGAGAAAAACTGAGGGAATTAAGGGCTAGCAGACTTAGTCAATTAAAAAAAGCTGAAGGAAGTTCTTCAGACAGAAGGAATATGGTTATCAGACAGAAACTTGGGTTCACACAAAGAAGAGTGCTAGAAATGGAATAAATGTAGGTAAAATAAAATTAATCTTTTTCTCATTTTTTTTAAGTTTTATTTATTCATTCGAGATACAGAGATACAGAGAGAGAGAGAGAATATGAGCAGGGGGAGAAGCAGAGGGAAGGGGAGAAGCAGGCCCCCCGCTGAGCAGGGAGCCCGATGTGGGGCTCGATCCCAGGACCCTGGGATCATGACCTGAGCCGAAGGCAGATGCTTAACCATCTGAGCCACCCAGGTGCCCCTCTTTTTCTCATTTTTAATTGCTCTAAAACAGAGGTTGGCAAAAAATTTTTTCTATAAAAGGCAAATATTTTAGGCTTTGTGGGCCTTATGGTCTCTGTTGCAACCACTTAATTCTCCTTAAAGTATGAAAGCAGACATTGGCAAAACAAAGAAATGATTGTAGCTATATTCCAATAAAACTTTATGGGCATTGAAATTTTAGTTTCATGTAATTCTCACGTGTCATGAAATTTTTTCTTTTGATTTTTTTCAACCATTAAAAAATTTAAAAACCATTCCTAATTTGCAGGCCATACAAAAAGAGGTGGCAGGGTGAATTTGGCCAATGGGCTTGCTTTGCTGACTTCTGCTCTGAAAGCCTATTGTACAAAGCAAAAGCAGCAGCAATGTGCTGTTTGTCTATAGGATGTACGAAAGTAAACTGTAGCACAACAATATCAAAAAGATGGGAAGGAGGAATTGAGAATATACTTTTGTAAAGTCCTCGTCCTACATGTGAAATGATACCTATTACTTTAAGGTGGACTCTTAATTACAGATGTATATTGTAAACCCTAGGTCAACTATGAAAAAAAATATTTTCGGAAAAAATTTTAAATACATATAAATAATAAGTTCATAGAAAAGATAAAATGGGATCATTAAAATGCTTGGGTAACACACAAGAGAGAGAAAAAGAAGAAAAAAGTAAACAAAAAATGAAACAAATAGAAAACAGTACACAAGATAGTATATTTTAATCCAACACGTCAATAATCACATTCAGTTTGAATATACCTTAGAAGAGGTTGTTAGATTGACTGACAGAGCAAGATACCAACTATATTGTTTAAAAGAAATTCACTTTATTTTTTTTTTTTAAAGATTTTATTTATTTATTTGAGAGAGAGAATGAGATAGAGAGAGAGCATGAGAGGGGGGAGGGTCAGAAGGAGAAGCAGACTCCCTGCTGAGCAGGGAGCCCGATGCGGGACTCGATCCCGGGACTCCAGGATCATGACCTGAGCCGAAGGCAGTCGCTTAACCAACTGAGCCACCCAGAAATTCACTTTAAATATAAAGATATAAATATGTTAAAAGTGAAAGGATGAAAAAAGATATAAAACTAAGCAAACACTAAGCAAAAGAAAGTGGGAGTAGCTATATTAATATCAAAGTAAACTTCAGAATAAGGAATATTATCAGCAATAAAGAGGAATTCTACATAATGATAAAGGGGTCAGTTCTCCAAAAAGTGCAATACTAAAGGTGTATTGAGCTTACAACAGAGCTTCAAAACACAAGGCAAAAACTGATAGACCTGAAAGGGGAAATAGACAAATCCACAACTACAACTGGAGATTTCAATACTCGTCTCAGTAATTGATAGAACAAGTAAACAGAAAATCATTAAGGATATGTAAAATCTGAACAACACTATCAACCAACTAATTGGCATTCATAGAACAATATCAGAGTATACATCCTTTTCTAGAACACATGGAACACTCACCAAATAGACCCTAGTCTGGGCCATAAAGCAAACCTTAACATATTAAAAAGAATAGAAATCATACAGAGTGTTTTCAAATAACAGTATTAAGTTAGAAATCAGTTAACAGAAAGAGAGCTGAAAAATGCCCATTTATTTGAAATTTGAAAAACACACTTTTACATAATCCATGGTTCAAAGTGGATGAATCAATGGAAATTTAAAAATATTCTGAACTAGGGGCACCTGGGTGGCTCAATCAGTTAAGTGTCTGACTCTTCATTTCAGCTCACGTCTTGCTCAGGGTCCTGAGTTCATGCTAAAAATAGAGGCACCTGGGTGGCTCAGTCGTTAAGCGTCTGCCTTCAGCTCAGGTCATGATCCCAGGGTCCTGGGATCGAGCCCTGCATCGGGCTCCCCGCTCCTCGGGAAGCCTGCTTCTCCCTCTCCCTCTCCCCCTGCTTGTGTTCCCTCTCTCGTTGTGTCTCTCTCTGTCAAATAAATAAAATCTTTAAAAAATAATAATAAAATAAAAATATTTTGAACTAAGTGAAAATATATAAAAATTTGTGGAATACACCACAGTGCTTACAGGGAAAGTTTATAGCATTAAATGATTATGTTAGAAAAGAAAGTTCTCAAATCAATCATCTAAGCTTCATTCTTAAGAAAGCAGATAAGAGTAAACTAAACTCAAAGCAAGCAGAATAATGAAGGCATAAATCAATGAAACTGAAAACAGAAAAACAATAGAGAAAATCATTGAAACCAAAGTTGTTCTTTGAAGAAAATCAATGAAATTGATAAACATCTACCTAAACTGACCAACAAAAAAGAGAAAAGATACAAACTATATCAGGAACAAAAGAAGGTATCAGTATGGATCTCCTTAACATTAAAAAAAAAAAAACAAGGGCGCCTGGGTGGCTCAGTTGGTTAAGTGACTGCCTTCGGCTCAGGTCATGATCCTGGAGTCTCGGGATCGAGTCCCACATCGGGCTCCCTGCTCAGCGGGGAGTCTGC
This sequence comes from Phoca vitulina, assembly GCF_004348235.1. Taxonomy (NCBI): domain Eukaryota; kingdom Metazoa; phylum Chordata; class Mammalia; order Carnivora; family Phocidae; genus Phoca; species Phoca vitulina. The sequence continues at coordinate 21,888,695 of NW_022589729.1, forward strand.
TTCTCCCTCTGACCCTCCTCCCTCTCGTGCTCTCTGTCTCTCATTCTCTCTCTTGCAAATAAATAAAATCTTAAAAAAAAAACAAAAAACAAAAAGAAATACTACAGACAACTCTATGTTCATAAATTTGACGACACAGATGAAATAGATGAAGTCTTCAAATGAAACAAACTACCAAGTCACCCAAGAAGGAATTTATAATCTAAAAAGTCCTGTATCTATTAAGAAATTGAATTTGTAGTTTAAAAACCTTCCACCAGGGGCGCCTAAATGGCTCAGTAGGTTAAGCTTTGGACTCGATTTCTGCTCATGACCTCATGATCTCAGGGTCATGGGATGGAGCCTGGTATTGGGCTCTGCACTCAGCACAGAGTCTGCTGGGGATTCTTTCTCTCCTTCTAGCTCTGCCCCTCCCCCCACTCATGCGGGGTCTCTCTTTCTCTCTCTAAACAGATAAATAAAATTAAAACAAAACCTTCCAACAAAGAAAACTCCAGGCCCAGATGGTTTCTATCAAATGTCTGAATTCTATCAAACATTTAAGGAAAAAAATAATACCAATTCTACACAATGTCATTCAGAAAACAGAAAAGGTAGAAACAATTCCCAACTCATTTTCAGACCCACATTACTCTAGTGCCAAAACCAGACAAAGGCATCATAAAAAAACAACAGACCAATATTCCTCATGAATATAAATGCAAAAATCATCACCAAAACATTAGCAAATGAATCCAGAAATACATAAAAAAGGATAATACATCATAGCTTGTAAGGTTTATCTTTCACATTTGAAAATTAATCAATCGAATTCACTATAACAGACTGAAGAAAAGCCATGTGATCATCCCAATGGATGCAGAAAAAGCATTTGACAAAATCCATTCATGACCAAAACAGACAAGCAAACAGAAACTCTCAGCAAACCAGGAATAGAAGGGAACTTCCTTAACCTTATAAAGAGAATCTACAAAAATTCTACAGATAACATACTTAATGGTGAAGACTGAATGTTTCTCTTCCAAGATGGGGAATAAGGCAAGGATGTGCTCTCTTACTGCTACTATCCACTACTACACTGGTACAGTAAGGCAAAAAAAAAAAGAGAGAGAGAGAGAGAAAGAAAAGCCACACAGATTGGAAATACAGAACTGTTTCTATTCCAGCCATGACTGTTTACAGAGAAAATCTCGAAGAATCTACAAAAAGGATCCTAGAACTAGTAACAGTTCACCACGTTTAAAGGATACAAGGTCAATAGATAAAAATCAGTTGTATTTCTATCTGCTGGTAATGAACAATGGAATTTGAAATTTTAAAAACAATACCATTTAAATAACATTCCCAAAATGAAATGGTTAGGTTTAAATCTAACAAAATATATGCACGATCTGTATGCTTACAACTACAGAACACTAATGAAACTCAATCCCAATAAACACTTCATCAGGCTTTTTTGTAGATATTAACAAGCTCACTGTAAAATTTATAGGGATTAAGTAAAAGAACTAGAATAGTCAAAGCAGTTTTGAGAAAGATGAACAAAGTTGGGGGACTCACACTACCCAATTTCTAAACTTAATATAAAGTTGTAGTGTGATACCAGTGAAAGGTAGACACGTAGAAGAATGGAACAGAATAGAGAACCCAGAAACATCCACACAACTAATTTTTGACAAAGGTGCAAAAAATACAAATACAATGTCTGACAAAGGACTTGTATCCACAATAAAGAACCCTCAAAACCAAATAATAAGGAAAATAATAAGTGGAGATTTGAACCACTTTTCTAAAAATATATAAAGATGGCAAATATATGAAAAGATGCCCAACACCATTAGTCACGAGAAAAATGCAAATTAAAACCACAAGATAGCACTATATACCCAGACTTGCTAAACTGAAAAAACAAGAACAAAAACTGGTGCTAGCAAGTGCTGGCAAGGATGCAAAATGGCCAGAACTCTCATATGTTCCTGGTGGAAGTACAAAATGGTAGTCAGTTTGGAAAACATTTTGGCAATTTCTTGTAAATTTAAATATATACCTACCTTATGACCCAGTAATCCTAGGTGTTTACCAAGAGAAATGAAAACACGTTCACACAAAAATCAGTAAGTGAATGTTTACAGCAGTTTTATTCACAATTGCCAAAAAATGGAAACAACCCAATGTCCTTCAGCTAGTAAATAAATGAACAATGGTACATCTGCACAATGGAATACTACTGATGATAAAAAGGAGCAAACTATTGATTCACCCATCATGGACAAATCTTCAATGCCCTTTGGTAAATGAAAGAAACCAGACCCAAGACTATATATTGTAGAATTCCATTTATATGAAACTCTTGAAAAGAAAAACTCAGAGACAGAAAACATATCAGCAGTTGCCATAGGTTGGAGGGAATGGCTGACAACAAAAGGACAGCATGAGAAAATTTTGGGGGTGATGTAACTGTTGTGTGTCAAACTGTGGCAGTGGATACCTGTCAACATTTGTCAAAATCCACAGAACTGCACACCACAAAGCGTGAATTCTACTGAATGTAAATTTAAAACGAACAATCCACCAGCATGTGAAAGATGGAACGCATACTACACAAATGAGTCTGACTGTATTACCAATGAATCACATAGCCACACTGAAGGGGGTGGGTATGAAAGAAGTGGACCTAAATAGCTTTGGAAGATGTCTTGAGTAAATACTGAACACTAAAAAGAACTGTGAACAAATATTGTACTCTAGTTGGCAAATTTGTTTCTCACAGAGGTATGGTTTAGCAATTCTGAAATCAACTTATATGGAACTAGGATTGAATAAGCAAGTTATTGTGGATAACAAGAGTCAGGTTTCTTGCTGTTAGAAACACAGAGAGATGGCTCGAATGAATTCTATGGTGCTGGACTGGAGTTGGAGAGACTCGTGGTTTTCGTTTTATGAATACAGAAATAAAGACGTGTATGTGCATTGGTTAGAATACTACATACATTTCCTAGCTTTATCCTCTGAAAGGGACTAACGGCAGTAACATCCAAGTAGCAACAAGCATACCTACGAACTAGAATTTTGGTTTCTAAATACCATTGTCCAATGAAGGGAACTAAAGCTCCTTGGAAAAAAGGTTGATTCCAGGGCTTGGGCAAGGAAATAGAAGATGAACCTGGAGCATCTTGTAGTGCTAGGAAGTAATTAAGGACTAAAAAACAAAAACAAAAAGCAACGTTGAAAGGGCCTAAGAGCCAACATGAAAGAGCTCCCAGTGGCCAAAGTTAGAACACCTGAGCAAATAAATAATAGTACTGGATTATAGCCTACAAATAAGACCCATGAATCTATACTAACATAAATAAGTAACTCAATAAATAAACAAATGAGAAAAGAGGCAGGTCTTACAGAATTCCAATTAATACATGTGGAAGGTATGAGAAAAACAAAATCACTGCCACATGGCAAAGTTATGCCATTTGCAAAACATGCCATTTGCAAAGTATCTCCCCCCCAGATATTTATTACAAAGGCAAAATGGTTAATTTTACAGTAGAGAAAGCCAGCAGATACCACCTTAATCAAGTGATCAAGGTCAACATCACCTACCCCCCCAACAGGATGTACTGAGAAGGGCAGATCTGTGTGTTGTCCTTTCCAATAATGCAGAACTTTGAGAAAACACTAGATAAACCTTCAAAATAACAGATTATTACTCCTCAAAAGTATCAAGGTCACAAACAAGGAAAGACTGAGATATTGTCACAAATTGGAAGAGATTAAGGAGACCTGACAACTAATAGAATTTGTGATCATGTATTAGATCCTGAAACAGAAAAAGGATATTACAGGAAAAACTCATGAGATTCAAATAAAAAGTCTATAGTTTAGTTAATATAACCTACGTGAATGTCTTAGTTTTGATAATTGTTTTATGGTTATGTAAGATGTTAACACAAAGGAAAGCTGTGTAAAAGGTATATGAAACAATTTTTGCAATTTTTCTGTAAATCTAAAATTAACTCAAATTAAAATGATCAATTAAAAATAAGGGGCACCTGGGTGGCTCAGTCATTAAGCATCTGCCTTCAGCTCAGGTCATGATCCCAGGGTGCTGGGATCGAGCCCCACATGGGGCTCCCTGCTCTGCGGAAAGCCTGCTTCTCCCTCTCCCACTCCCCCTGCTTGTGTTCCTTCTCTCACTGTGTCTCTGTCAAATAAATAAATAAAATCTTAAAAAAAAAAAAAGGGGAGGCGCCGGGGTGGCTCAGTTGGTTAAGTGTCTGCCTTCAGCTCAGGTTATAATCCCAGGGTCCTGGAATGGAGCCCCACATAGGGCTTCCTGCTCAGTGGGGAGCCTGCTTCTCCTCCCTTTGCCCCCCCCCCAACCCCAGCTTGTGCTCTTATATAAAATCTTAAATACATACATACATGGCAATGCCAAGAATCAAATTGAGGATCATAGCTAATTCTTGTGCAGAGGTAGGTGAATGAAATCAGGGAGCTATGCTCAAGACACTTCAACTGCCTGAGGCAGTTTTCTTTCTTAGGCTATGTGGATGGTACATGGATATTTTTAAAATTATATTTATATGCCTGAAATAGCTCATAACTTCTTTGAAAAGTTTCAGACTTTTAAAATGGGTACAGACACATCTGCTTATAATTTATTCATTCACTCAATATTTAACAAGTACCTATTGCAAAATGTATTCCTGTCCTTAAGAAATCCAATTTCGGCATCTACTGAGACTCAGGCCTGCTTCTCCTGTGCTGGTCGTAGGCCAGTCTTTCTTTCTTTCTTTTTTTTTTTTTTTTAGACTTTTTATTTATTTATTTGACACAGAGAGAGAGATAGAGAGCACAAGCAGGGGGAGCGGCAGGCAGAGGGAGAGGGAGAAGCAGGCTCCCCACCGAACAGGGAACCTGATGCAGGGCTCGATCCCAGGACCCTGGGATCATGACCTGAGCCCAAGGCAGCCGCTTAACTGACTGAGCCACCCAGGCGCCCCAGGCCAGTCTTTCTTACAACTACTCTAGTCTGCCACCGTAGCAAGAAAAGCAGCCACAGACAGCACAGACATGAAAGGATGTGGCTGTGTTCCAATGAGTTATTTACAAACATAGGCTACATGTAGCTTGCTGACCCATGATTAACAGATTGTAGAGAATTTAGACAGCTTTAACTAAAACTAACACACCATAGGGTGGAGCTATGACCATGCTTTCATACTTGGCAGACATTTCATATATGAAAACAAATGCACTTTCACTAGTAGATACAGCTGTACCCACACGTCTTACAAACTCTGACTCGGAAATGATTACATGCCAATTTCACACCAAGTGTCAGATACTCATCAAAAACAGGAGAAGCAGATGGGATCTTTAAGATGGGCATTTCAACCTTGAAACTGAGCAACTCACTCCATTATTCCAGAAAAGACCTTGGGAAACCCCCCTCTCTGTCTGCTTGTTTCTCCAAATATTTGATAATTAAAACAATTTGGTTATTTTAGCTTTTATTCTGGGCTCTACCTGAGTATACCAAAATTAATTTTAAAATATTTATTACAAACTTCAAGTCAGTATTTTAAGATGTTTATTAAAATCTAAACCACCTAGTTTTCTATTATTTGCTAAACTAGGGAAAAAAATCATAGAAACTAGGTGGCAGGTGTACGGGTGTTTCCTGTAAAACTCCCCGACAATCCCCTCCTACTGTGCTGAGTGTGACAACAGATAGGAAAAGGAAACCTGGCTCAATCCAAGCACTTCCAGTCGCTACAGAGAAGGCACCCGAGATGGGTCTTTGAAGACTACCAGGAATGACCCAGCAAAGAGGGGGGCAGGCGGAGGAAACAACACAGAAGCTGTTGTTATAAAAGACCTGTGCCAGGAACACCACAGATGTTCTGTAGGGTTTCAAGCAGAAAAATAAAGAAATAAAGTTTGTTTTCCCCCTTTTACACCTTCTTTCTCTGGCTCCCATCTCTAGGTAAGTTTGAACCACTGCCCTCAAGCTAGGCTCTAGCATGAAAGGTAGAAAGCCTTTCCCCAAGAGCAAAGCCTCTCCTAACTGCAAGATGTAAAGAGTAAGGAGAATATCTACCAAGTAGGAGAGGCAGGAAGCCTGGGAAACATACTGGCAAGGTTTTACTCTATCCAGTGTCCTGCATATGGTGAAAATTTAAAATTCTCTTTGGGGCGCCTGGACAGCTCGGTCGGTTAAGTGTCTGATTCTTGATTTCTGCTCAGGTCATGATCTCAGGGTCATGAGATCAAGCCCCACATTGGGCTCTGTGCTGGGTGTGGAACCTGCTTAAGATTCTCCCTCTCCCTCTACCCCTCCCCACTCTAAAAATAATTTTAAAAATTATTCAAAAAGAACTAGTTTTCCATCTTTTTCAAACTTTTCTCTTCTACTCCACTCCTAACACCAGAAAATTCATCTGTAACCAAGGATTGCTTCAGATTTGTTGAGTTGAAGATACCAGAGTTAACCAATAAAATGGCAAAAACATACCAGCATCACATAATACACAATCTTCAAAGAATCTGAACTCATAAGAAAGGAACTCACTTCCCAAATTGATATACCATTTAAGAGAAGGAATTTAGGAGATCTTGAGAACTATATGCAATTCAACATGTTCTCAGCTTTGAATTTTCTTCCGATAGACATCTCCTTGTATTTGTGACTGAAAGTTATAGACTTAAAAACAAATCTCCAAAGACGATACACAAATGGCCAATAAGCACAGTATCATTTGTCATTAGGACAGTGTAAATCAAACCCAATAGATAACACTTCACACATACTAGGATGGCTATAATTTTTTTTAAAAGGAAAATAAATGTTGGCAAGGAAGGATGTGGAGAAACTGGAACCCTTGTGCACTGCTGGGGGAACATAAAATGGTGCAGCTGCTGTGGAAAAGTCTGGTGGTTCCTCACAAAGTTAAACATAGAACTACCACATGCCCCAGTAATCTACTCCTAGGTATATATCCTGAAGAACTAACTGTAAGCAGGGACTAAGCCATGTTCGCAGCAGCATTATTCACAATCGTTAAAAGGTGGAAGCAACCCAAGTGTCCACCAATGGATGAATGGATAAATAAAATGCAGTATATACATACAATGGAATATTTAATCAGCCATTAAAGAAATGAAATTTTGGTATATGCTACAGAATAGATGGACCCTCGGGCACCTGGATGGTTCAGTCAGTTAAGCTTCTGCCTTCGGCTCAGGTCATGATCGCAGGTTCCTGGGATGGAGTCCTATGTCAGGCCCCCTGCTCTGCAAGGAGTCTGCTTCTCCCTCTGCCCCTCCTCCCACTCGTTCTCTCAAATAAATAAATCAAATCTTTAAAAGAAATAGATGGCCCTTTAAACACTATGCTAAATAAGCCGAAGGACAAACACTGCATGATTCCACTTGTAAGTGGGACCTCATAGGCATATTCAGAGACAGGAAGTAGAATTGTGGTCCAGGGCCGGGGGGGGGGGGGGCGGCGAGGGCAGAATGGGAAGTTATTGTTCAATGGGTACAGAATTTATGTTGGTGATAATGAAAAGGTTTTGGATATACATAATTGTGATGATTATGCAACATTGGACTGTATTTAAATGCCAGTGAACTCTACACTTACAAATGGTTAAAATGATAAACAGTATTTTATATATATCTCACCAAACATAAAAAAGATGAAACCACAATTAGTAATTAAATGCTTACTATGTATATGGCATTGGGCCAAAAGATAACTGTGTGTTCACCAGAGCCACACAAATTTGTTCTCCATCTCACACAGATGTAGGCAAATGGGTAAGAGCATCATGCCTTCTGTAAGGCCACATGTCATTTCCAATACAAACAGTAAAATGGCCTATTCTGAAATGCTAATCCATTTTCCAGGCCCAATCAGACCCCAAAATACAGCCTTTATGAAGATTAGCTTCAGGGGACTTGGAACACATTAAAATCAGCATACATTTTATTTTCAAGCACACAAGAAACACCAAACTTTTCCAGTGCTACTACACCGTGCATGAATTCTTCTATAGAACTGGAAGTTGTTTCTGGTGAGGTTGCTGATGATCAAAAATCAAGACACAGGAGGGGCACCTGGGTGGCTCAGTCGGTTGAGTGTCTGACTCTTGATTTCAGCTTGGGCCATGATTTTAGGGTCCTGGGATCGAGCCCCGAGTCGGGCTCCATGCTCAGCGTGCAGTCGGCTTGGGATTCTCTCTCTCCTTCTGCCCGTTACCCATCCCCCCAGCTCTAAATAAGTAAAATCTTGAAAAAAAAAAAAAAATCAAGACATAGGAGCCTCAAAGATAAAGGAAGTTTAAGATATGACATCTTCAAAACCAAGAAATAGCATATTTTCCTTTCAAAGTAAAGGATATTTTACCTCAGCCTTCAATTCATTACATATTTACTATGAAATGATCCATGTTAACTCTCCATAATTCTTCTCATACATAATTTACTTCAAGTGAGATGAGAGCCCAACTATAAAACATGCAATTTTCAACATACTTTGCATTATTTGAAGTATTCGAGGATGCAAAGTAGAACTCTACAATTTATCTTAAAAGGAAGAGCAAGTTCCAGGAGTTTTTTATTGTTTGGCTGACAGAACACAAAACCAGGCAGAGAAGTCCCCAAGGAAATGATGGTCACGCTTCATTGTTGTTTGCCCTTTGGTCCTTCACCTTCTAAGCATTTATTATATTTTCTTTTAAAGATATTAGACATTTATTTTTATCACAAATGCAATCCAAGTGTGAATAAATAAATGTATTACATTTAACATCTGCCCCCCCCCCCCCAGTTTCCCTAAAAAAAAAAAAAAACTAAAGTGTCTCTTCAAAGCCTATTTGGCCATGGCTGTCCCACCTATGGTTTTAAAAACAGACTGTGACTTATCTTCTGAGATTCCTTCTTGAACTACAGCTCATTCTGTTAAAGAAATCCTGGGAAAGAAGTCCTATTGATATTGTCGATAGTCTCCAAAAGGTGAGGATGGTAACTGGGCTGAAGGCAACTGAGAAGGGTCTTCAGCAAACTGAGGACCTGCAATTAAGAAAGAAAGAATCTTAAAAACCACCTGAATATCACACAATTAAACAGAACAAGACTTTGTAGAGAGTAAATCAATCAACTCAATAAAAATAACGTGCTACCTTAGAGCTGTCCTCTAATTAAAATTACTGCCTAATTTTCATGAGTGCCTCCAAATTTGGTAAAACCTGACAGCCTGGCTTTCTTTATGCTCCAGAATGAACAGCTCTCAACTATTATGCCAGGAAAGTCAGATGGATTAATTATAGCGAGAAGTGAATTCAAGTTTTTAAAGCAATTGCTGTAACAAGCTGCTATAAAGATGGGAAAAATCTCACACCTCTTGACATATTTTTCAGTAGCTATTTAAAATTATTTTCACAAAGTTTAAGTACCTTAGTCATGTTTTAAGAGAAATCAGTAATCCAGTTTATACAACCAATTAAGAGAATGAGTTCTGAAATGGGAAGACATCCCCTAGCTTGCTGTAGAACAAAGTCTTATAATATTTAGTTTTCAAAGGCTGGGAGGGCCTGTGAACTAAGAAAAAAATGTTTTTTGTTTTGTTTTTTTGTTTTAGATTTATTTGAGAGAGAACACGAAAGGGAGAGGGTGTGAGTTGAGGAGGGGGGCAGAGGGAGAGGGAGAGAGAAACTTAAGCAGACTCTGGGCTAAGCGTGCAGATGGACATGGGCTCGATATCACGATCCTGAAATCAAGACCTGAGCCAAAACCAAAGTCGGATGCTTAACCGAATGAGCCACCCAGACGTCCCAAAAAATATGGTTCTAAATTAAAAAAAAAAAAAAAGACTTTTATGCAAATAATCACAATTATTTTATTTTGGAAATAAAATAATTCAGGGAAACTAAACAGACTAAAACATTAACTGTAAAGAAGAAAGAGGGCAGGGCGCCTGGGTGGCTCAGTTGGTTAAGCGACTGCCTTCGGCTCAGGTCATGATCCTGGAGTCCCGGGATCGAGTCCCGCATAGGGCTCCCTGCTCAGCAGGGAGTCTGCTTCTCCCTCTGACCCTCCTCCCTCTCATGCTCTCTATCTCTCATTCTCTCTCTCTCAAATAAAAAAAAAAAAAAAAAAAGAAGAAAGAGGGCAATGGTAAAATTCCCTGAAGCTTTCCAATGCTTCAAAATCCAATGATACATATTTTTTTCACTATAAAAGCATTACCTGTTCATTTCAGAAAACTAGAGAAGATACTGGGTAAAACAGGTAAACCAAAGATAACCATTATTACTTAGATACAATTTTACCTCATTTTTTCCATGGTTTTAAAAACATTTTCATGTCAGTTAATTAGAAATATATGATTAACTATTCAAAGATTTCCCCCAGCACAGCTTTTCAGAAACACATCTCCTGTCTCAAATAAATGCACTTCTTTTAAAAATTTCCTCTGAGGAAAAAAGGTTAAAGCAAAGTAACCTAGACTAATTTCTGTAAGACAATGTAACTTGGGGCTCCTGGCTGGCTCAGTCAGTAGAGCATAAGACTCTTGATCTTGGGGTCATGAGTTTGAGCCCCCAGGCAAAGAACCCACTGAAAGAAAGGAAAAAAAAAAAAGAAATGAAAAGAAAGGAAGAAGGAAAGAAGGAAGGAACGAAAATGTAACTGATGTTTTTGTTATGTTTCTGAATTTCTGAAAAAATGAAACTTTTCTGATGTTTTATGTGAAGCCTTTCACACTAAAGTGATAAAAACTAAAAAGCAAAGTTACAATGTGCCTATCATAACAGATTATTAACTCCAGAGTAATGATTAAAAAGCAGGAACAGAGGGGCGCGTGGGTGGCTCAGTCAGTTAAGCGTCTGCCTTCGGCTCAGGTCATGATCCCAGGGTCCTGGGATCGAGCCCCGCATCAGGCTCTGTGCTCAGCGGGGAGCCTGCTTCTCCCTCTCCCTCTGCCTGCCTGTCTGCCTACTTGTGCTCTCTATCTCTCTGTCAAATAAATAAATAAAATCTTAAAAATAAATAAATAAATAAAAAATAAAAATAAAAAGCAGGAACAGAAAGTGAGAGGATCCAGAGGCCCCCAGATCACCCCTGGCACCTACTGTGCAGTGTCTGACAGCTGTGCCAAAGAGACACTGACTCTCCTGCTAGGTGCCTCAGGGAAATCACATCAAACTGGGAGCTATCATCTATTCCTAACTCTATGCTGAATCTTTTCCAAGCTCCAAAAATAATTTTCAACATGTGTCGCTATTCTGCCTATTTCCTTCCCCAAATGCCAGGTCAAATTTTTTCCTACAAAATCCTCATGATTATCTTTTTGCTTCCTTCCAATGTCAACGAATATTGGCCGTTTACAGACAACTGAAGTTTCTGCAGTTACCAGAAGGTGCATAATTTAACAGCTGAGCAGATATTATATGACCATGATCACTTAGCCCACAATTTAACTTTTCCCTATATATCAGATAAAAGGAACAATTAGCAACAAATTATTTTACTAACTTCTCAAAAAAATTTTCTCTGCCAACCATAAAGTGACCCTCCCAAACATAGCCACTTTCTACCACTCTATTTCATTCTCTTCGAAGCAAGCAACACAATCAAATCTCATTTATCTTTTAACATGTTAGTTGGTCTTCTCCCACCAGAATTTAAGTCCTTGTTCACCACTATATCACAGCATCTAGAACAGTGCCTGGCACATACATGTAAGTAAGAGGTTGTTGATGGACTACCATTATTGTTACACATCTGCAAGGACCTTTCATCAAGCGCCTCTAAAATGACTGGCAATTTCTTAGAATAAGCACATGAGCGCTGACAAAACCTGAGAACTAAAAGAAAGATCAACAGCAAACCATCTAACCAAAGCATTTTGGTTACTGTGGCTAAACACAATAATCAAATCCACATCTACCTTTTCAAATAGAACCAGGGGCTATTATCGTAATCCTCACGAGCCATGGCAAATGTAGAAATCATAAACTACCACATTTTAGCAGAAAGGATAGGTTCTCTCTAAATATCAAGAGGCCATTCCAGTGTTTGAGCTATGGTAGTAGTAAGCAGGAAGAAGACTCACCATTGGGAAATTGTGCAGAGGCGAATCTTGTCAACAAGATACCAGCTCCTTCAATTAAAGCTAGGAGAATGCCACCCATCGCGGCTGACCCAACCATGGCCACTGGTCCATCTGAACACATTAATAACAAAGAGATTACCTTAATAGAAAACCAGTTTAATAGAAGACTTGGTAAAGGAAAGAGCTGTCCATATGGCTCCATGCTACCCTCATTCCCAGCCCTCCTTCTCACTGGCTAAAACCAGGTGTCAACAAACTAAGGCCCACAACTCAAATCCAGCTCATTGCCTGTTTATGTAAAGTTTTATTAGCACAGTCATCCTCATTCATTTATATATAGTCTATGGCTGCTTTCATGTTACAATCATAGAGCTAAGTATTTGTTGACAAAGACCTCACAGCCCACAAAGTCTAAAATATTTACCATCTGGCCCTTTATAGAAAAAGTTTACTGATCCTTGGCCTAAACCACTAACCCCCCCAAAATTCTGGGTTGCTTTCTGTCCCAAAGATCCAGAAGATGGTTCTAAGCTCTTTATTCATAACACTGCTATGTGGCAGGTATAATTATTAACTCTAGAGTACCAATGAGGAAACTACGGCTGGTACAAAAAGTTTGGCAAAATGCCCAGTAACTTGAACTGCTCTTAACCACTGTATAGATCAGAACCCCATGCTCTCTCATTCTTAAACATTCCAAATAAAGAGATACTCTTATTTTTCCCCCATATCACCACATACATTCATGCTATGCTAAATTAAGCAATGCTCAGTTTTATTTATTACAGATATCACTAAATTAAGACAGATAAGGTTTTCCAAAAAGTCTTGCTTTTACTAGTGTGTCTATAATGATTGCTTACTTTTTCTTCTTTTTTTATAATGATTGCTTACTTCTTGCTGCCAGTATGGCTCCTGTTAAGGCACCACTTGTGATGGAGTTCCAGGGATCTTCTTTCCCTCTGACTTGAACCATACTGCAGTCAATCATGGAAAATAAACCTCCCCAAACTGCAAAGCTACCTATTTTATTTGAAAACAAAAGAAATTTCATTTTTTCACTTTACATTTAAAATATTATACTCAAAAATAACTTTAAGTAACAACACTATATTCTTAAAACTCTCACACTTCAAACAAATACATGCAAACACAAGTTTGGATAAGCACTGAACAGTCAGAATACTTATCTTTTCAATAAAGCGTGGGTTGTATTGTTATCAGCTTGAAAATTAGCAATGGCCCAAAGCCTAAGAGAAATAAGCCAGGCCTAGAAGAGTCAGGCTAAACACATTCAAATCTCCCTTTCAGAACCAAGTATCTCTTTTTAAAAAGCAATAAACACAACAAAGCCACCCTGCTTCTTCCTTCCTTCTCCTTTTATAGCTCTACCTTACCTCTATTTTTTCTTTTCTTCATTAAGTGTCACTGAGCATATATATATACTCTATAAAAATCACCAAGAGAGATACAAAAGAAATCCAGCTATCCTGGAATGTATTATAGGTGTAGGCCAATACATGCTAAAGCAGCTAATGGATGATACAAACAGTCAGAATTATGGAACATCAAGGGGAGAGAAATTAGCTATCCTCCCTTTCTATCCTTTATTCCTCCGGCATGAAACTAAAAACCACACTAAATCAAATTACTTGGCACTTAAACTGTTCCTAAACACAGTAACAATTTTGTCAAATAAGAAACACCCACAAATACACTTATAGAAGTACATACAAAATTTTAGACAACACCAAGATTTTAACTGTCAGCATCTCTGGATGATGTGACACATGACTTAATTTCTTCATGCCTGCTTTATTATCCAAATCCTCTATCATGAGTGCACACGACTTGCACTATATGAAGAGTTGTTACATTTATTATGATTAAAGAAGAAAAACTACCCAAAAGAGCCCTAGTCACTTTATTCTTTACCCTCTGAAATCTGAAAATAGTGGGGATATGTTAGTAAGGGCAATACCAAATGTCAGAACCAGATCATCACCAGAATCCTTTTCCAGTTTTCACATTATCCATTAAATCTATTAGATATAACCAGCTGAAGTATAGCATAAGCCCTCATATCTAGTCCAATACTAGACAGTACACACTACATAAAAATAAACTAGTAAACTGGGGCGCCTGGGTGGCTCAGTCGTTAAGCGTCTGCCTTCGGCTCAGGTCATGATTCCAGGTCCTGGGATCGAGCCCCGCATCGGGCTCCCTGCTCGGCGGGAAGCCTGCTTCTCCCTCTCCCACTCCCCCTGTTTGTGCTCCCTCTCTCGCTGTGTCTCTCTGTCAAATAAATAAATAAAAAATCTTTAAAAAAATAAAAATAAAAAAAAAAAAACTAGTAAACTAGTTCTTTCCTCTAACTCAGTAATTCTATGTCCTGAGAGAGATCTGATGCCTCGGTGTATTTAGAATGTATATTAGAATTACCTCACTAAATTCCTCAAGCAAGACTCTCCCAATACCTCACAAGAGTCTGAAACCTGCCCATCCTCCAAGAATAACTGCCAGAGTAAGCTATGGTTACTCATGAGAATGAGACCGCGTCCAAGCAGGGTGAGGAGGCTGTCCACCAGAAGGGTGGCCCAGCGTGAGGAGCCAGAGCCAAAGCAGGGTAAGGAAGAGTCCTCAGCCTGGCATGGAGGTGAGTGTATCCCTGTGGAAGGGCGGCCTGGTGTGGGCTGCCACAGCCCAAGCAGGACAAAGATGGAGGTATTCATATAAAAAGGGAGAAAGGAAGAAGAAACCTTATGTGGCTGGATTGGAACTGAGGTCCTGGTGTGAACTCATGATTTTCAACATGTACGTATAAATATGGATATAAATTTGGGTATATGTATTTATGTTGTGGTTAGTGTGTGTTTACATATATACATATATACTCCCAAGCTCTATTACAAAGAAGGCCCGGGAACAGCAACACCCCAATAGCAACGATACACTTTGCACCCAGATTTTGGATTCTAAATATCATTCTCAACTAAAAGGAACCAGAGCTCTATGGAGAAATGGCTGACTCTATGGCTAGGCAGGGAAAATACAAGATGAGCCTGGAGTATCTTGTTCCAAAATGCAAAAGATGCCTGAAGAATAATGGGGATGTGTCAAAAGCCCCCATGAAATTTTCTCTATGAAACTATAAGGCTCTTCAGGACACAACTATGATTTTTCCATGTTGCCTGTCCCCTGGATTTTGACTAGAGAAGCTCAGTAAATGCTCACTGAATTAAATTGAAAATGTCATCCCAGTATTTTTATTTTTTTTTTAATTAATTTTTTTTAAAGATTTTGTTTATTTATTTGACAGAGAGAGACACAGCGAGAGAGGGAATACAAGCAGGGAGAGTGGGAGAGGGAGAAGCAGGCTTCTCGCTGGGCAGGGAGCCCGATGCGGGGCTCGATCCCAGGACCCTGGGATCATGACCTGAGCCGAAGGCAGACGCTTAACTGAGCCACCCAGGCGCCCCGTCATCCCAGTATTTTTAAAAAGCAAGACACCATAAAGATTTCTCAATAGTTTCCTTAAAAAAGCCAGTCCCAAGGATCTGAAATAATCCCAATTCACTCATACCACAACTTAGTCTTCTTCTATTTCACCCTGTTTAATTTTAGAATAGTTTTAGAGTTACAGAAAAGTTGTGAAGATAGCTCAGAATTCTCATATATCCCACATCCTGTTTCCCCAGTTTCTAACATCTTACATTTCCATGGTGCATTTGCACAATTAATGACCCAATATCAATACAGTATTAAGTCCACACTTAACTCAGATTTCTTTAGTTTTTATGTCCTTCTGTTCCAGGATACCAAATTACATTTAGTGGTCATGTCTCCTTAAGATCCTCTTGCCTGTGACACTACCTGATTGTTTTTTTATCCATTGAAAAAGTGTAATATGATAGAAGCAGCCTCTTAAAAGACATATAAAAACCTGTATGACTTCTGCATATATTGGGAGTTCAGGGTTTGGTGTGTGCTTTAATACTACTTATCATTCTTCAACAAAGGAAAATCAGTCACTATTTACTTTCCAGGGGTCTATAATTATTACAGAGGAGAGAAAAGGAAAAAGATATACCATCACTTCAGCCCTCACAGCTTCGATTTCCTCACCTGGAAAATGGGGATAATTATACTTACCTCTTGTGGTGTTGTGAGGATTAAAATAATGCTGTAAAACCCTTAGGAGAGTGCTTAGCACATAGCAAACACCCAATAAATGGCAGCTCTTAGCTAGGCTTCCAAAGAAAAATATGCTAAAAACAAAGACAGGACTATTCTGTCACACAAAATTACTAAGGAATGACTAAAAGTATTTAGTCTTTTTCATGTGTTCTACATGGTCTCTCCAATCTGACTGTATCTTTGTAAATGAATATAGCCTCCAAGCTTTTATTTATTTATTTATTTGAGAGAGAGCGAGAGCGAGAGAGAGAGAGAGAGAGAGAGCATGAGATGGGGGAGGGTCAGAGGGAGAAGCAGACTCCCCACTCAGCAGGGAGCCTAAAGCAGGGCTCGATCCTGGGACTCCCGGATCGTGACTTGAGGTGAAGGCAAACGCTTAACAGACCGAGCCACCCAGGCGCCCCACCTCCAAGCTTTTTTATCATCTCTCTTCTCCCAACTTCTGAATAACCAAGTTTAAAAAGTATAATGAATCCTTTTCAAATTTTGCATTGACCTCTGCACAACATCCAAAACCTAACCTTGGAGAGGAGCCTGAGCAGCATCATCAGTTTCTCTCTCATGAAACCCCAATCCTTCAGATCACATTCTCTTCAGCTTTATATTACCCCAGAAGCTATCACTCCTGACTCTCACAAACCTAAGCTTTAAACACACTGTCTTCCTTTTGGATAACAGGAAAAAACAAAAACAAAATACCACTGAGCGTGTGGACAAAGACAAAATTTTCAAATGAATGGATGCAGCAATTCCAGTTAACTTTCTCAATAAATCGTAAATCCAGAAGAACTTACAGAGACAGTAATTTCTAACAAGCTCTTAGACTGAACTAAGCTTCATCTTCAAATGAACAAGAAAAGATATTCTGAAGTACAAATGGAAAAATTCTGCTTACCTCCCAACTGTGGAGCCCTGGTTTTAATAGCTGTCAGACTCCCTCGTAATCTGTGGTTTACTCCCTATAAAGAAGCAATCAAAAATACAGTAGAAATACAATATATTTCCAGCTCACTGATAGGGCCACCAGTGATATTAGCAAATCCAGATTTCAAGTGATGATAAGACAAGACCATTCACCTACTTACCACTGGAGAATTGCGAAAACCTTTTATTGCTTGAAAGATACCACCACCTATGGTACCCATCGTAAAGGCCCCACCACAATCATCGACAATTCGCCAAGGGCTAAGAACAGGGAAAAAAAAAAAATTACTTTCTCATTCATAAACCATAAAATGTTCTTTGCTAACACGGTAAGGGATGCAACAGATTCCAATGTAGGGTCTACTGCAACCAATAAAATAAACATTTAGACAAAAGGATTCTGAACATATCCGTATCTATTTAGCTCCAAGCCATAAGGAATGGAACTGGCTTTAACTCCCTACTGTTAACAGTACTTAATTTTCATTTAATAATTAGCACATCTATTAACAGTTGGGCACTGAGCAAAAGTGAATAAACAACTATGTAGGAAATTACATTATAATCAATGCTGATCCAATCTCCCAGGGATCAAAGTAAGCTCTCCAGCTGCAGTAAAATTTAAAGCTGAGACCCCCCCCCCAAAATGAAGATTCAACAGGGGCAGAGGGAGACCAATTTAAACAATTTTTAAAGTTTGAAATTCTTTCTGGGTTTATTGAGTCCCACTAGCACTTGGAACTTTAGTTTGTATTAGGTCCAACCATTTAACACGCTGGAATACTCTAATCTCCAATAACTAGAGGTCATATTTGTAAACCCAGTTTCCAAAAGTAGCAACCTAACTTATACAACACAATGAAATCTGAATATTGTGATCAGAACAGAACTACTATTCTAGGAATCTGGCTTATAAAAAAGTCTGTGAATGGTTAATTCATTTTTTAAAAAAGATTTTATTTATTTCTCAGAGAGAGAGAACAAGCAGGGGGAGCGGCAGGCAGAGGGAGAAGCAGGCTCCCCGCTGAGCAGGGAGCCTGATGTGGAACTTGATCCCAGGTGACCTGAGCCAAAGGCAGACACTTAACCAACTGAGCCACCCAGGTGCCCTGGTTAAATTCATTTTAGACCCACTATAAATAAAAGCAATTTTTTTGATCTAGTCTCAAGGGTCAAATGCTACATAATGAACCTATGGACAATCTACTTGTTCAAGTAAACTTGTGAATTCAGTGTAGTTGCTGCTGAAGAATTTGAATGAGTAATTTCTGACTTTGGTGGACAGGAATACAAAACCTTGCAGTGAAACATCATATTCTTTTTCAAGTATAATACAAATCAGGACCTTGTACAGAATGACTATCTCATGCAGCACATATTCCAACTGTCAGCAGGATGCTTTGGGGCCTTGCTAACCAAGGCTTGCTTCTGTGACCCTAAAAGCAAAATCAGCAACACCTGAGAGTTTATTAGACCTGCAGACTTACAACACTTTACCCAGAACCTACTGAATAATCCCAGGTGACTTGATTTCACTTTAATAGTTTAAGAAGCAGTGCTTGAGATTAAAAAGGATTAGGAAATTGCTTTAAAATGGTAGAACAGGTGGCGCCTGGTTGGCTCAGTCGTTAAGCGTCTGCCTTCGGTTCTGGTCATGATCCCAGGGTCCTGGGATCCAGCCCTGCATCGGCTCCCTGCTCGGCGGGAAGCCTGCTTCTCCCTCTTCCACTCCCCCTGCTTGTGTTACCTCTCTCGCGGTCTCTCTCTCTGTCAAATAAATAAATAAAAATCTTTTAAAAAAAAATAAATAAATAAAATGGTAGAAACACTAATAGGAAGTATAGAGAAAAAACAAAGGAGAATGAATTAGTGGCTCTTTCTGAGTGGTGGGCCAGTAACTTCAAAAGATCTAGTCCAAATGATCTTATTAGCTGGGGATTAAAAAAACCTTTTTGGGGGGAGGGGGTTAAAAAAATCTTAAAGGACAGCAGGATTCAGGGGCGCCTGGGTGGCTCAGTCGTTAACCGTCCGCCTTCGACTCGGGTCATGATCCCAGGGTCCTGGGATTGAACCCCAAGTCGGGCTCCCTGCTCTGCGGGAAGCCTGCTTCTCCCTCTCCCACTCTCCCTGCATGTACAGCATATGGTGTACATGTTTGGAGGCAGAGTGGTGGGGAGGGAGAAAAAAGATTCTTATAGTCTGAGGTTGGAGGATTTGAGAAAATGCTCTTACCAAACAGGACAGTACAGAAGATCAAAGCAGTTTTGACTAGGAAACTAACCAGACAACTGATTGTATTGCTTCAGGACATATGTACTAAGAGAAAGCAAAGTAGTAGATAAAAACTCATTATTCTTATAACATCTTTAATTCAACCAAGTTAAAAAATTTACCCTCCTGCCAGCCTGTGTCATTATACTATATCCAACAGCAGCTGATAACAACAGTCTACAATGCGCTGAATTCTTCATATGTAAGCACAATTTAGGAAGGGGGATAATTACATTTGGTAATTTTAAAGAGCCAGGAGGTGCTGAAACGCTCTGTATCCCGTTTGAGTGATTTAAATTAAAAAAAAAAAAAAAAGGCACAAAGCAGGTAACGTGGCTACTGCTGGCAAGGTAATAATATAAAGTCCTAGGCACTTTCACAAGTTGAAGACGACATTGGCTTTTGCTCTAACCCAATAAACAGGTGATTAACCCAAATAATAAGATTTGATTTCGCTCTTAAGACCCCCAGAAGCCTTAAATTTAGGAAACCTGAGACCTCTGACAGCAATTACCCGTTTTATAACTATGTATGTGCCTGATTTACTCATGCTGTTACTCTTTGAACCTATAAAGTGGTGGGCACAGAGACCGCACTCAAATACTGAATACATGAATTTCTGCTCATGGTTTCTCAAAGAACACATACGACTATCTCTATTTTCCAGATAATCCTTGTCCCCCTTCTCCCCTAAGGGAGAATTCCAAGGATGAAAACGAGGCTCCTGCCTACAGGAGCTTACTCAGGCCCTTTAGGTAAAATCTCTTTTTCTATACATTTGAAATCCTTCGCCCTGGGGAGACATGTCACAATACAAATAATGTCTTAAGAATGGCATCCCCCTCAGAGGCCTACTGTCCATTCCTCAACACAGGAACTGAGCAAAGCGAGACATGGGGACGTGTCCAAGGTCACCTCAGCAGACAGAGGGGATTATTACGGACCCCGCACAAGATCGACTACGCCCTGGGTTGGGAGCAGATTCCGAGGCTCCATCAAGCCCAAGCCGGGACCTCCTCATCCAACGCAGGGTCACCAGAGTGCCGGGTTGTTAGCGGAAAGGCTGCCACACGCGGCCGGGGAAGCACAGGGTTCAGAAGCCGACTAGCTGCTCTAGACGACGCTGCCTATGGTTACCAAACCCACATCGACAAGCCTGCGACTGAGTTCAACTTGCACCTACGGGCACTGGACAGGGGAGGACGAGGACCACGGGCAGAGAGGCAGGAGAAAACAAGAACAGTGGTAAAGCTCACCAAGGTTCTCGCGCGTACTCCTCCATCTTGACTCCACCTGCGCGAGTGATGCCGGGCAAGTTGGGTGGAGCCTGACCCCAGCGGCGGAAGTGATCTCGAGAGGAGGGCGTTAAGGTCTATGTGGATTGGTTCACCGTTTCCTCCCGCAACCAATGGGAGCCTGGACTTCAGGGCGGCGTGGGGGGCGGGGCAGAGACGCTCCGTGGCAGAGTTGGCCCCGCCCAGGTCCTCGAAGGCTGCTGGTCTGGGCTTCCTGCGCCGGGAGCAGCCCAATGGCGAGGAGTTCAACTTACCCCGTCACTGAAGGTTCCGTGGACTGAGATAAACCTAGCATTATTCCGCTAGGGTTCACCAAATGTCCTAAATACATGTCTTTTTGTTTTTAGTACTTTGGCTGCTAGTTGGGAATTAATGTTAGCTAATCCGCGATGGTTTGTGAAACTCAACCAACTACACACAGCAGGAGAAGGATTAGGGCAGACAGTGTCATAGTCCTTGTAGGCACAGTGCTTGGAATGTGATAGATGTTCGATAAATGCTTTTGAAGTGAACTTACCTGGGCCATCTTTGCTGTGACCAATTTGGGGCCCTCAACTGAAGGGACAACAGAACCTCTTCTGGTCCACCCTTCAAAAGATCAGCAGAAAATGTGAGGGGTGTTTAGCTCAGAAAAGAGGAGACTAAAAGGATGGGAACCCATCAACCTTTTTTAGCCTACAGTCAACAAAATCTCGGTCATGTGATGTCTGTTAAAAGAACTTTTCTCCATTCCTTTTGAGATTGACTTTAAAATATGTATATATTTAGGGCACCTGCGTGGCGCAGTAGGTTAAGGGTCTGCCTTCGGCTCAGGTCATGACCCCAGGGTCCTAGGATAGAGCCCCTCATTGGGCTCCCTCCTCAGCAGGAAGTCTGCTTTTCCCTCTGCTCATGATCTCTTTCATTCTCTCTCTCAAATAAATACTTTTTAAAAATATGTATATATTTATTTTATGGAAAAAATTAGTGCAGTTCATAGGGAACTGCAGTGAAGAGTGAGGTAGCCACAAAATCTTGAAAATAAGGTAAACTGAACCCTCTACAGAACTGAAGATTGTCAGTAAAGTGTATCTTTATGTAAAAAACAGTTCACACTAGTCATCTGATTTTTATGTGTAAAGTCCGAGAAGTCTTTTTCTGGAATGTGACTGTAATTAAGAACCTTTAAGTCTAATTAACTGCACAGGCTGAAGAGAGAATGTGGGAGATGGGCAACAAGAGGAGCCAGAGAGCAAGAATTTGATATTTAGTCAGCACCCCAGACCTAGTGGGTATGAATATTTCAGTAACTAGAGATTGGCATTCTCATGGGGCAAGGGTATTTTTTTCTGTTCTCACCAGGACCCAAGTGAAATATTTCTTAGCTCTAGCTACCTCCCTTTGCTCTTATTCCATATTCATTATGCAGTCTTCTGATTGTTATTTGGTTTCTGAATAGATTTTCCTTTAAGAGAGAATTCCCTGGTTTGTACTCAAAACTATTCTTGTCCACTTAGTTTATGCATCTGCCTCTTGTGCGCTGGGTTCTTTTGAATCAAATCAATCACCGGGGATGGTGATAATACTGAGTTTTTGAGTTTACAAAGCTGAGGGCCAGAATCTAGCTGGTTACCCAGCTCACTCCATTCCAGCAGTCCCTATCCGAAAGTCCCTTACTATTCTGGGAGGCACTGCTCAGATGGCCAGCAAGTAGTCTTAGACTTCTCATTCTTTACTTTCTTTTAACTGCAACAGATAACAGGGTGTAACATTTTTGGCTGGGTAGGGCCTTGGCCTTGGCCTTTGTTGGCTAGAGGGAGATGTCACCCGTCCCTCAAAAATATCCATTTTCATCTGAGTGAAAAACCATCTTGGAAGAAAAGAACTAAGTACTCTAATCTCCTCCTAGTGAGTCTGAAAGGAGTCTAAGGAACTGTCATGGCCCTCAATGAAAGAATGGTGAAAGACATGGAGGAACGATAGAAGAAAGGGGGTCCTTGGGAGAAAAGTCACAATAAAGGTGAGGGGAGTTTGAACTGGTGATTCAACACAGCAGGGTATATTGGTGAAAGTTAGTGTTCTGGGCCCCAATGGAGACTCTTGCTGGAACCCCCTGTGATCCAGGTCCTCTGGGTATTGCTTCGGGGAAAATAGCTCCATGTGTGAACTAAAAGAACTGTGACTCTGGGGCCTATTTTGTTGTGGGATTTCCCTATAAGGGGAAGGGAAGGTGAGATCAAGGTGAGGAACAAGGTGAAGAAAGGGAAATCATCCCTCATGCCTCAGGGAACCACCTGGATGGATGAGCTCTAGGGAGAAGCCAAGTATGGCAGTGGCACTGGTACCGTCTTTCCCACTCTAACGTAATTATCCACCCCTGCCACGCACCCCCCCCCAGTTAGCTTTTATTCATCTTCCACTCTTGTACAGGTAGACCATTCTTGGGGGAGGGGCCACTGATCAAGCCTGAGATTGGCGAGAGATGACCATTTGATAGATATCAAGGGTGCACAGGTAATGCTGAACCAAGAGAGAAACTAGAGGGATTATAACCCAAGTCAATTATAAGACCCTTACTCTGTGCTCAGGATTGTCCTTAGTTTTAGGATTAGGGTGGAGAGAGTACAAAAAATATTGGTATGGTTGCTACCCTCAGGGTCCTCAAAATGTACTTGGGGAGAACGGATGCACTCTTGAGAAACAGGTCAACTTTATAAAATTGCCAAAATGTGTGACCTAGAACATGGTAAGTGCTAGAGGCACTGAGAGGAGAGAGGGCGCCTTGGGGGCTTGAGTGTGCTCACAAAATGTACATGATAAACTTGCATTTAAGCCACAGCCTGAAGAATGGTCAGATTTTGATCGGTGGAGAGGAGAAAGTCAGACATTAGAGATAGAGGGAATGACAGCAACAAAGGTGTGGGCAGGAAGGAACGTGGTGCCGTCGCTGGATGGGTTGCCAGTCCCACAGGAGAGTAGAAAGACTAAAGCAGCAAGAGCAAAGCTATATCAAGCGATAAATTTCTAGGGCAGAAGGTGTGGAGAATGACCGAGAAGCAAGACTGGAGGAGTAAGCTGGGTCAGGAGGCGGTTCTTCATGGGGCTCTCATGTGTCTACACATCTAAGCATTAAGAACTAACTTCCTTCAGGTTCTCTTTTCAAGAATGTTTATAGAAGCCAATGGACTTGGATGGGACACCTGGGTGGCTCAGTTGGTTAAGCATCTTCCTTTGGCTCAGGTCATGATCCCAGGGTCCTGGGATCGAGTCCTACATCAAGCTCTTTACTCAGCAAGGAACCTGCTTCTCCCTCTGCCTGCCACTTCCCCTGCGTGTGTGCTCATTATCTCTCTCTCTGACAAATAAATAAATAAAATCTTAAAAAAACAGAAGAAGAAGAAGCAGCAGCCACCACCAATGGCCTTGGAAAGCTAGAGACAGGGACTTCCCCTGGAGCAGATTTAATTACAGGATAGTAAAAGCAGAGATGTCTCCCTTCTGTCCTTGGACCGGATTTGTTGCCCTTCCAGGGTAATGAAGATATATTAGAGTTTTATCTCCTGTATTAATAGAGCTAAAGGAGTTCATTCTAGAAGGATACAGTGAGGTCATAGGGTAAGGAAGAGGCCTGAAATAGCTTCTGTAGGGGTGTGCAAGAGAATAAACCACAAATGAGTAAAAGAACCAAGAATGCTTCTTTCTACACAGACCCAACCTATGGAGGAAGGGGGATGGCCATTTTCAGAATCTGCACCTCCCAACCACTCAGTACCTTCAAGGGTCCTGGACCTACATAGGATGAGCTCCATTGAGCCAGAGGCTGTGGGAGTCCCAAAGAGTTTTGTCTACCAAGAGGTCACAGGCCATGTATGCGGCTCCACACCCCCCAGTCGTGCCCAGTCCAGTCCGTGAGACACTCAGATTGGCATGGACGAATGAGGCCTGCACCACAACTGCCTCTTGGGTCTGGGGACGCAGTCTGTGCCTGGCGTCTCTTTGGTGGGTAGAGAGGTTCTAGTCAGGGTGAGGGGGGGGGGAGGTAATCTCTTGTGTCTACCCTCCTGCCCTCCCCCTTGCTCTCCTTTTGGGGGGACATTAGTCTGGCCCGTGCTGTCTCAGAGCTCCCTCTAACCATGTCCACGCACCTCAGGAGTGCTGGGCCAGGCCAGTGGCTTCTTTCCAGAGACAAAGTCTGCTGCTCTCGAGAATCTTCCAGTTTCCCCCCCAAGAAGAGAACCAGTGTGATTCTATACGGACTAACAATGTATTGAGTGCTCATAATGTGTCTGATGCTGTGATGCACTTAGCATGCATTATCTTACTTAATCTATTTAATAACTCCATAACCCTGTGCAGTAGGTACTTTTTTTTCCCTTCGGGTAGGTACTTTTAATGTCCTCGTGTTCCACTTGGGGCCCATAAGGCTAAAAGAGGTCAAATAACTTACTCAAGGTTGCACATCTCAGATTTGAGCCCACGTCATTTGACTCCAGAGCTTGTGGTCTTACCTGCTATCCTATACTGTCCCCCTAGATTCCTGAAAATGTGCCTTTCCTGGTCATCCAGCCCAAGTAAGAACCACCCTAAGCATCAGTTAAATTGGTTCTGGTTCGGGCGCCTGGGTGGCTCAGTTGGTTAAGCGACTGCCTTCGGCTCAGGTCATGATCCCAGGGTCCTGGGATGGAGTCCCGCATCGGGCTCCCCCTGCTCTGCGGGGAGCCTGCTTCTCCCTCTGCCTCTGCCTGCCACTCCCCCTGCTTGTGCTCTCTCTCTCTCTGTCAAATAAATAAATAAAATCTTTAAAAAAAAAAAATGGGTTCTGGTTCCCTATGCCCAGTCCCCCACTACATATTTGGCTATGAGATTGGGGTCTCTCTTTCCTCCTTTCTCTCCTTTCTCTCCCCTTCATTCTAGCACAAAATTTTTCCCAGGGAGGGGGGCTAGGCCATGCCAGAATCCCCTGACAATCAGGATGTATTTGTTTCAGGTGGAGGTGGATTCTGAGCTTGGATAATTATTGCCCCCTGCAGAGTCGGGGGCAGTGGTCCCTCACTGCAGGGGCTGGAGGAGAACTGTACTCATGGGCTCTGTGGTTCTGAATCTTCCGGACCCTGCTGTGATGCCTTTCAAGGGAAGACTTTCAGAGTCTGTGAGCCCACAGTCCCTGGGGCCCTAGGGAGCAAAAAGCTTCAGACTGAGTCCTATCAGAAGAGCCCCTGTTTGGAATTGCGGGACCCAAGGCAGAGAACATGCAGGGGTTTGTGTGCGGAAACACTGGTTAGGAGGCCATGAGTCCTGCCTTGAAGTTTGGAAGCTATGGGTTTATTTTCCAAGTGTGTTCCTTGAGCAGAGACCACTGGACCCAGAGAAAAGGCCACTGAGACCAGATGGTACAAAGCGTGCCCCTGGGGTTGAAGGCGGTTATTTGCACTCAGACCCTGATTGCTCTTTGGGAGGAGTGAACATCATTGGCAAAAAGCCTAAGAAAGAAAAATCCTTGGAGGCCGGAAAGAGAGGTGCTTTGAGTGGATTGAGGACTAGAGGTTGGCCAAGGTGGTTCCAGAGCCAGGGATTCCAGGAGATGATGCGTCTTCCAGAAAGCTCCTGCCGGGCAAGAGTGAGAGTGAAGACTGAGTTACCCAAGGTGGGGCCGGAGTAGGGGTGGGGTTGGGCTGGAGGCTTGTTGGCAGGTGTAGGAAGCGTCCTTTCCACCCAATATATCACAGACTAAAGCCCATCTCAGGGTAGCTCAAGCCCTTTGCTAGACCCTCTGGGCTGCCCACCCTGACCGCTCCCTACAAAATTACTGCGTCTTCGGTTGGACTCCTTAACGATTGCTTCCACCTGCCTTATAGTATAATTAGGTTTTGCCCCATAAATTATACATTTTAAAGAGAATAAGCAGATTGTAATTATTTTTGTACTCTCACCCTATAGGGCCTGGTAGGCTATATGTACGTAGCAGTATCTGAGTAATGCTTGAATGAATGAATGAGCGAGAACCAGGTGAGGGTGTGTGTGTGTGTGTATGTGTGTGTGTGTGTGTGTGTTGAGGGTAGTTACTGCTGAAGGCAAGAAAAAGATGAGAGAAGAGGTGGGATAGGGAGAAAAGAACCCGGGAAGTGAGTAAATAAATAATTGTAAATAACTGTAAAAAGTTATAATAACTGCTAATAATTATTGTGCGTTTACCATATATCAGGTATAGCAACTAACTGTCTCATGGGTATGTTCAAACCTGATGTTCACAACAATCTTACAAGGTTGGTACCAATTCTGTCCTTGTTTTACGGGTGAGGAAGCCACGTCTCAGCCACATGACCGGTGAGTAGCAATACCTCAGGGCTTTTGGCCTGGAGAGTCCAGGCTGAACTAGGAAACCAGCTTGCTCTCCAGCCTCCCCTGTTGTGCTTCCTTATGGCCCCTGGACTTCTCTTTTGAGGCATTTTGTAGGCTTTTAATTTTTTTTTAAGATTTTATTTATTTATTTGACAGAGAAAGAGATAGCGAGAGCAGGAACACAAGCAGGGGGAGTGGGAGAGGGAGAAGCAGGCTTCCCGCCGAGCAGGGAGCCCAGTGTGGGGCTCGATCCCAGGACCCTGGGATCATGACCTGAGCCGAAGGCAGACGCTTAACGACTGAGCCACCCAGGCGCCCAGCTTTTAATTTTTTAATGACTTCTTTGAAATTATTTATTTATTAACTATCTTCACTGATGGAAAGTAAGCTGCAAGAAGATAGGGACCTCTCTTTTCTTTTCTTTTCTTTTCTTCTTTCTTTTCTTTAGTAGTTTCCACACCCAACATGGGGCTTGAACTCACGACCCTGAGATCAAGAATCAGATGCTCTGCCAACCGACCCAGCCAGGCACCCCAATTTTCTATCTTTAGTTACATGCCTTGCCCTTAGAACTGCACCTGACGCATAGTAAGCACTCAATAAATACATGCTTCCCAACTCACCGACAGAATGACGACTGCCTTTTAAAAATGCAACCCCCAGGATTCTCTCAGCCCATCTTCCACCCTGCCTCTCAGGTTTACCTGCCTCACCTCTGCACTCCAGTCCTGCCCGTCAGTGCCATCCCCTCCTCAGCCGTAACCTAAAGCTGGACTAGTGGGCATTAAATGCAGGGCCAAGTTTTTGTCCCAGACAATCCCTGGACTCAGCAAATGCTGATCAGGTGACTGTCTCTCTCTGGCTTAGGATGGAAAGATGCCAGGAAAGATCGAAGCATCTACCCTGATGGGTTACACCAGGGCTTCTAGAAGGGATTTTGTGGCAGGAGGGAGGGGGGGAAGGAGATTGAGTGTCTCTGTGACTTGTGCAGGCAGCATGATGGATGAGCAGTGGAAAGCCCTTTTATGAAACATGCCAGGCCCGCTGCAATAGTATCCCTCCCAACAGCCCAGAATTATATTTCCCTGAAGACACACTCAGTTGTGCTCTGGATTTACATGTGGGTGGCAACCTCCTGGCTCCTCCTCGGCGCTCCCGAAGGAGGTCTGTCTACAGATCCCCCAGCAGAGGAAGAAGCAGATGAGAACGGAGGGAGGTTTGAACCCTCTTCCCAAGAGCCTTGGCGCTTCCTGGAAATGGACAGTCCTTTAAGAGTTCCCTGACTTGTGCGGGTCATACTTTCTCCCCAGCCTACCAGTTTTCAGTTTGGGTACACAGTGAAGATTTATTTTCTCTCTCTCTCTCTCTCTCTCTCTCTCTCTCTCTCTCTCTCTCTCAAAAAGTGGCTGAGCCTCTGATGTTTGGCACTCAGGTTCTCCTGCGCAGAGAGAATGGGTGGGCGGGTAGTTCAGAGTATCTGGAATCATGTATCTTTCCTGTGGCTGTAAACAACCGGGAGTCCCCCAGCACATTACCAAATACAGTAGAAAGGAGTCAGTGGACCATGCACCGACCCCGGCAACATCCAGCCGGGATGCAGAAGTCGGATATGTGCTTGAGCAGGGCATGCTTGGGGTTGGCCTGTTCCTGACCGCCCCCCCCCCCTCACCCCCATGGCCCCGTCTCTGCTTTTCTGGCTCTCCTGTGCTCTGATCAGCTTCTTCCAGCCTCTACATTTTTGTATCTTTTTCTCATTGCGTGGCCCCCTTGTCTTTAAAAGGCTAAATGCTCTGTACTAAATTTGGTCACACAGAGCTCCAAGATTCCCTGGAATGTCCTCAAGTTTCAAACAGTTCTGACAGCGAGGCAGGCCCGCCCCCTGCGTGGGGATTGGCTTCTCCTTTCAGGGCCAGGCTGTTGTCGAGTCTTATTGGCCGCCGGTCAGACCAGCCAGGGTCCACTAGCCCTGGGCTTGGGAGTTAGCTTGCAGTTAACACTTGGACACCTGTGGGTCTGCACGGCAGGGCAGCAGAGCCACGTCCTCAATCCGCTGGGGGTCTGCTCCCAAGCCCACTCTGCTCCATCCAGACCAGCTTGCGCCCCCCCCAGGACCCCTGTAGCACCCCCCGCCCCCACAAGAGCCACAGCCCACTTTGCCAAGATGTCCAAGGTAGCCAAGTATCGCCGGCAGGTGAGTGAAGACCCCGACATCGACAGCCTGCTGTCCACGCTGTCTCCCGAGGAGATGGAGGAGCTAGAGAAGGAGCTGGATGTGGTGGATCCGGACGGGAGCATTCCCGTGGGCCTGCGGCAGAGAAACCAGACGGAGAAGCAGTCCGTGGGCACGTACAACCGGGAAGCCATGCTCAACTTCTGTGAAAAGGAGACCAAGAAACTTATTCAGAGGGAGATGTCCGTGGATGTGAGTGAGCAATATGCTAGAGGGAAGGGGGGAGGGCAGGGAGGGGAGGGAGACCCGAACTTGTGACTAGGATGCTTCTCTCCTCAGAGGAAAAGATCTCGTTGGCAAAAGATGTAACGCTTCAGAACCGATTACCATCTGCTGAGCGGGCAGTGTGAACCTCTTACCCCTAATTTCTGTTATAAAGCACAAGTTGGCTCTGTCGGGAGAACTCAGCATCCCGCAGTAGCTGATAGGGCTGCTAGCAGAATGGGAGCTGGAGAATGCCCCTGAAGCATTCATTGTCAAGTTGATTCCGTACTTGTCCCCCTGCACTTTTTTCCCCCTGCACATTCATTTCACCCGTTGTGGGGAGGAGGCAGAGGATAGAATGATGCTTGCAGTCTCTTGGCAGCCACCCCAGAAAAGAAAGTCAGGCCTCCTTGCAGAACTGCTCATTTTGAAGCCCTCTGGCCCTGTGGGCAACTCATGGCACACGAACCAGTTGAGGAGGCTCAGGGGCAGATGGGCTTCCCAAAGCAATGGGAGTCAGGGTCAGGGGTCTGTGAGGTGGGCAATGCATCTTCACCTGATGGCTTCAGTTTCCCTCCCAGGGAAGTTGGGGATTGCACTTCCTAGAGGAGCATCTTGAGGGAGCATCCCCTCCTTTTGGTCATAGTCCTTTTATAAGCCAGCAAGGTCCTTTGCTGGGGGATGAAGGTAGTTCCCAGCAGGGTTTTGCCTTGAGGAGGGGACAGAGGAGGGGCCAGTCAAGGAGGGCCATTTTGGAAACATCTGCTGACTTCTAGGATGGGCTTAAGCAAAACCTGCTTTTTGTTTTCCTGGCTTGGCATGGAGGAGTCCTTTATTCATCATGTATTCATATGTGAGTTTTCTTGGGACAAACTAGACTAGCCTCCACCTGAGTGTGACTCGTAGAGCCCCTTGTCCGCTGTAGAGAGGGGTTAGTGGGGAAACTGTCCTCTGTCTGTGAGCCGGTTCTTACTGGCCACGTCTCTTGTCCTTGTGGATTCTTGCATGAGAAAGTTCAGTCTCAGTTTTTGTCCTTTGTTTCACTTCTATGGAAACCAAGACCCAGAGCTTCACATGATGTGTTCATTCTCCCAAAGGAAATGAGAAAGGCAACAGTATCTCCCGGAATTTCTGGGACATGTCTGGCTGGGTCGGAGATTGTGCTGGACATTAGTCACAGAGCACGTTTGCGGACAGAGCCCTGGCTCCTTGAGTGAAGGGATGGGGGAGGGAGGGATGAAGGAAAGTGAGGTAGGGGAGCTGGACCTCTGTCTCCATCCCTACCACCCTGGGCCCAAGAAGTTGGGAGCGAGGGGAGTCAGAAGGCTCAGAAATTCATTACCCTGTGGGCAAGGTGATCGCCACTTGGCTAATGATGAACAGATACTAGAACATTTATGGAAAAGATGAGAGGATATAGGGCACTCCCTGTGAGGGCCTGGTACTTCAAGACAGCTAACAGGACACGTAGGGAAAGCCACGCAGCACGCCCAAGGCTTTGGCATCTCTGTAAATCCCCCACTGGGACCCCCGACTTTCACTTTGGAGCCCGGCCCTGCTCTTGCCTCACTCCTAGTCCCCAGACTCTGTGCCCAGTGGCTTCTGGTGTGCAGAAAGATAGTCCTGAGGCTAAAGTCAAATGCAGAACATTCTTAATCCCCAAGCAAGATGCTTAGGCTGTGGAGAGTGTGAGGGACTCTCAGGCTCCCGGAAATTGCATTCTCAAAAGGCTTTTTCCTCAGCCAACTGAAACCATGGCAAGCCTCGCCTTCCCGGTCCCACCTCCCTCACCCCTGCCAGGTGCACGCTTGTTTCTGCAGACAGAGTCTGAGTCAGGGAATGGAGGGTGTGTGTGTGTGTGTGTGTGTGTGTGTACATCTTCAGCATGAGAAGATGGCGTCAGGGCCATTTTTCCCTTGGAGGGATAGGCTGTCCCCATTCTTCCTCATCCAGTTCAAGGGCATATGTCGGCAGAGTGCCTGGGTGGAGTTCTGGGTGATCCCGAGCCATGAGCAGAAGTCATCTCTGTAAGTCTGGATGAATGGCAATGAACCCTACAAAGTGACTTCTTTAGCACCATTAGCAAGCTAGTAAGTGTGGGATTAAGAACTTGTTTAAGTGCCAGGAAAGCCTGGTTTGAGTACCAGCATCTCTTCCTAATAGTATAAATACGTAACTTACAAGTTACCCAGTCGGCCTCCCTTCCCTCAGCTACACAGTATCCAGCCCGTGGGATTGTTGTAAAAAACGGAGAGGACAATAAGTGGAAAGCACTTAGCACAGGGCTTGGCTTATAATAAATACACAATAAATGGCAGCTATGCAATTATTAATTCATTGCTGTCTCCCCCTGCCCAGCCCCTCCCTTCCATCAGTCCTCTGAGGGCTGAGCAAGCCAAGCCTGTCTGCTCAACTAGGGGCCAAAGTAAACAATAAACGAGCGAACCCTGGACGCTCAGGCTGGGGGGCCTTTTACACCGCAGACGCGGAGCGGCTCCAGGTGGGGGCTCCAGGCCGCTGGGCTGGCGGTAGCTCTCACGGCTAGCGGCATTTGCTCCCTGTAAGGAACTGACTGGA
The DNA here is from genome assembly GCF_004348235.1 of Phoca vitulina. Lineage (NCBI taxonomy): Eukaryota > Metazoa > Chordata > Mammalia > Carnivora > Phocidae > Phoca > Phoca vitulina. Next base: position 21,920,829 of record NW_022589729.1, read on the forward strand.
AGTTAGTTAAAACAGAGGAACTCGACTCTAGGAAGCACAGCAAGGTGACCATTTACTGAGAATCTTCTGTAGGCGAAGCATATTCACCTCTTCCTTTAAACCTCACACTTCTTGGGAGATAGGTATGTTTATCCCCATGATACAGAGCAGAAAACTGAGGCTCAGGGAAGTTGAGTAACCGCCCTAAGTTCACACAGTCACAAGTACCCCGCCGGGCTTTAAGGACAGTGCTTCCTTCTCTCTGCCTCGCCAGGGTACAAAAAAGGGCAGTCGTGCCAGCCCCCGGCCTGAGGAGTTTATCATCCAATTAGGATCACAAGGCACACACACACAGAACCCGCACGGAGGTGAGACGGGGCTCAGACCACAAAGTCCTATGTTGCTGTAGGAGCAGCAGGTTATCCCATCGTCTAGCCTGGCTGAATGCTCGCCCCTGCCCCCAGGGCTGGGAACATAAATAGTAAAACCAAGTGTGGCCCCGGGATTCAAACTCTTAGAACCAAGTGTGGATTAGGGAAGTAAGTCCTGCCAAGATATTGGATGGCATTAGGAATTTTTGTTAATTCCTTTTGGGTGGGATAACGGTATTATGGATATACTTTTTAAAGGATCCTTGCCTTTTAGACACAGATCCTGAAATATTTATGGGGAAAACTGATAGGATTAGGGCATTTCCTTTAAAATAATATGGGCAAGGGGAGTGTAGGGGGATAGATGAACTAATATTGTCCACCAGTTGATAATTGTGGAAGCTGGGTGATGGGTCTGCATGTGTACCCATTACACGGTTCTCTCTACTTTTGTGTATATGCTTGACATTTTCCATAACAAAATGTTGGTTTGTTTTTTTAGACAGAAACTGAGAGCGGAGGCAGGCCCAGTTTGGGTCTTAAGTTCTGGTTTCTCCGGGGGAGGAGGAGTCCCAAGATTCAAACTCCGGCTATCGTGCTGGGTGGGTGTAGACTGTGCAAGGGGCCTCGGGCGGCACCTCCCTCAGTGGACAGACTACTCCAGGGCTGTCCTGGATTGGTTTACCCCCTGCTTCATGAATACTCCTCTCCCCAACCCACCCCTGTGCCTCCTTCGAGGTCTCAGGCACCACTTCCTCCAGGTAGTCTTCCCTGACTGCCGGGCAAGTGTAGGAACCATGTCTGATCTGAGCACTCCAGTGCCACTCTGGACCAACCCCATCCTGTTTTCTTATCTCTCTTCCTCCCCAGCTTGTGTGATTCTGGTGGACAAGTGCTAACATAGGGCCCAGCACAGAGGTGGGCCCTCAGCCTCTGTTCGTTGAATGAATGTTAGGAGGGGGAGGTGGGGCTTGGCAGAGCTGACCCCTGGCTTCCCTCCCTCCCTTTAAAGGTGCCTGTGTGTTCTACCCTAGTCCTTCTGGGACTCTCCTTCTGACCAGGTGGAAGACAAGGCCCCCCTGGGCAGGTGTGTGGCCAACAGTTGAGTGAAACCCTTGTGCTTGGCTCAGGTTTCAGGAACCTGATCCCAGCAGGTCAACTCATGTGTTCTCTTTCCTTCCCCAGTGGGAAAGAAAAATCTCCAGCCTGCCTCCCCTGTCCTTCTCCCTGGCGTTACCAGGGGCTGGGGATTAGCGCCTCCACCCAGCCAGGAGCAGGGGCAGCTGAACTGGGGGGTGGAGGAAGCTCTTTTAGGTTCTCCCTTGAGAAGCTAACAAGAAGCACCCCACTAGCCAGTCACCCAGGCTCCTCACCTTCCCCTCGGGTCTCTGGCTCACCCAGCCTAGCGGGTCCCCTCCCCTACCAGGCCCAGCTCATGGCCCAGTGTCCATGGCTTCTCTACCGGGGTGGGGATGCCGGGCAGGCTGGAGGCCGGCAGCACAACCCTCCGATTACCCTTTGCAGAGGGCTGGGCCCTATCAGGAGTGCCCTGGGCAGCAAGGCTCAACGATTAAGGAGATTAACCCCAACTGGTACACACCCAAAATAGCCCTGGAGGCTGGGGTGGAGAGGGCAGAAGAGGTGAGGGGGGCCTGTAGACCTGGGGAGGCGACAGCAGGCACCCAGTCAGGGTTAGACAAGTTTAAAAATCTCTCCCTGGAGTCTGAAAGGTGCCTCCGTCCAGAGTTTAAAAACTAGTTAACCAACTTCTTAAACTAGGTGGCGGGATCCGCAGGTGTTTGTTTTCATTGTTGCTCTTACTCATATTTTATACATTTTCTTCTGTGTGTATAGACTATCCGATCTGATGGATTTTAAGCGGCAAGGCCCCAGCGCCCACTCCCACCCCCTCGGCACCGCCCCTGGTGCTCGACTTTTCTCAGCAGGACCACAGGGAGAAGAGCTTGGGTGGATGGGACATGTGGCAAGAGGGAGGCAGGCCAGATAGGACCAAGGAGGAGATGTAAACATGAAATGTCCCCACAGCGAGCGGGAGATGCAGATGGGTCAGGGGACGGGTATGAGCCCCACTGACCAAGGGCGTCTGGTAGGCTGGGGGCTTCGGGTCCCCACATGAAGGCAGGAAGAGGCCTGTCTGAGCAGACAGCCAGAGTGGAGACAAAATCCTCATCTAACCTGGCTACCCTCCCTCAGCCTCTCTTTCTCCCCCAAGAGACTCTGGAGTACTTGTATCAGACGGCGTCAGCCTACCAGAGCTGGCCACAGTGGGCAAAGCCTGGGTGAAGGGCACTGGGAGAGCTACAGAACACAGAGGGGTCAAGGGCGCTGTCCTGGGAGATCTACAGTCTGCATGCATAAAGTCTACACACACACACACTGCAGGGACAGCAGAAAAACACAATGACTGGGGGGCGGGGGAAGAGAAGCTGACATTCGTATGTCTGCCAAGTTGGATAAACAAGAATATCCTGGACCGTAATACACAGTCCTTTCCAGATCAGGCTGTGCTTTCTTGTTTATTAGATCTCTTTTGGCATGACCAGCAAAGAAAGAAGGGGTCTGGATTCAGAGCCTCAGTTCCCCTAAAGGGGTCCCTTAGCCCCGGGCCATGTGGGGAATAGAAAGCCTGTAGGGGTTTGGGACCAAACAGGACCAGGTGTGATTCTACTTCTGCCCCCGTCGGAGCTGGTGAGCACGTTACCTGAGGAAGAGCCTCAACTTTCCTGAGTACCTTCTGGACTCAGTGGCGTTATTAATGCTATCTCATTAACATATAGCTGCTGGAGGCCCCATTGCTTTACTGTCAAGTGGGAAGATGACCTCAATCTTGAAGGGTTATCGCGAGGATTAAATTGGCTGAGGTACTGAAAGTGGCCCATCGTGAGCAACTTCTCCTCCCTGAAGTTCCTCAGACGTTATACCTGTGAAATTAAAAGACAATCTGTCAGCAGGATTGAGGGAACGGCAGAAAGGGAGGGAGAGCATGGGAGGAAGAGAGGCAAGGAGCTAGCTTGAGGAAAAAGGCAGGCTTATTTACTGACTTCCTGCCTGGCCCCCTTCTCTTGATTTCTTTGAGCCTAATTTATTTCATGCCCCAGGCTCAGTGGCCTGCACTGGGTGACTGGGTTGGAAACACGGCAGAGGTGGGTAAAGGGCGATTGGGAGGAGGGCTGGGGACTAGTGAATTCTTTTCTTTTCTTTTTTTTTTTTTTAATATTTTATTTGTTTTTTGACAGAGGGAGACACAGTGAGAGAGGGAACACAAGCAAGGGGTGTGGGAGAAGGAGAAGCAGGCTTCCCGTGGAGCAGGGAGCCTGATGTGGGGCTCGATCCCAGGACCCTGGGATCACGACCTGAGCCGAAGGCAGACGCTTAACGACTGAGCCACCCAGGCGCCCCGGGGACTAGTGAATTCTTGTCTGCAACTTCCAGGAGCTTAGAAAAGCCTAGGCTGCTTTGGACCAATTTGGCTCCACCCGTCTCTGGGGTTGGCTGTAGAAACGACCAGACCAGCGGGGACGGCAGGGTGCTGCTTAGGATAGCTAGGCCTCCCGCTCCCACACACCGCCACCCCCTCACCTGCCTGCTCTCGTGGAGGACCCTCGGGCTCTGCAGGTGCACACATCCCCAGCCCTGACTTCCGGATCAGGCCAGCAGAGCCCCCCTCCCCCGCCAGGTGGACTATCCTGGGGTGGGGGTGGGGGGTGGTGGCAGAACTTCCAGTGAAGCCCTGGGTGCAGAACGTATTGAATTAGTGCTGAGCGCAGTGTCTTCAGAGGCCAGCTAGACCTGGGTGCCGATCCTGCTCTGCTCGTGGCCGGCCGTGTAACCCGAACAAATTACTTTATCTCTCTGAGCCGGAGTTTCCCCATCTTTAAAATGGAAATAACACCTAGTCACAGGAGAGTTGTGAGGATTAAGCAAAATAACATCTGTAAAGCAGGTCGCAGAGTGCTGGGCTGGAAACCTGGTAGTGAGGGCTAAACCCTAAATTTGAGTTTGGTCCCTTCCTTCACTGCTCTTGCCTCCACCTCCCTTCTCAGCATCCTTTTCCTAGGCAGGTTTCAGGAATTATGTTTTGTATCTACAAGGAGGGAGGAGGACTCCATTAAATCATTAATTCTCCAACTGTTTAGGAAGTTTCCATTACATTAGGTGCTTCTGAATGCTGGCACAGAGTAGTGAATAAGAGCGACCAGGTCCCCGCTCTCGTGGCGCTTCTATTCTAATGGGTGAGACCGAGAATACATGTACTTAAATAGATAGATCACATAGAACACATGCACATCACATACAACGTATATGTCACATACACATAAAGGAGAAGAATGCACTTTCAAGAGAAGGTCTAGGACGATTTCCTGTAAGGTGGTCAGGGAAGACTCTGCCACAGGGGTGACATAAGCTCAGAGCCTGAAACGGACCGAAGGAGGCAGCCAATGGGAGGGTCTGAAGGAAGCTTTCCAAGCAGAGGGAACAGCACACAGAAATGCCTGGGCAGGGGAGCAGGTGTAGTATGTCTGAGGAAAAGCCAGGCCAGTGTAACTGGAGCAGGGCGAGCCAGGGGTGGGGGTGGGGGGGTTGGAGGAGATCAGGCCCCAGAAGTCAGCGGGACTCACATAATGCAGGACCTTATAGTGCAGCAGAGGGAGTTTGGATTTTTATTCCAAGTGTGGTGAGACGTCATTGGAAGGTTGTGAGCAGGGGAGAGATGTGATCTGATCTAGGTTTTTTAAAGGATCCGTCATCACTCTGCCAGCGTTCAGATGAATAGATGGTAGGAGGGCAAGCCTGGGGGAGAAGCAGGCCCGGCTAGAAGGGTGTGCAGTAGCTCAGGCAAGAGGCCAAGGACGACCGGAGGAGAAGTGGTCAGATTCAGGAAAGACCTCCGAGGTCGCACAGACAGGACTGGCTGACTCGCCAGGGAAAAGAGACGAGTGGGGGGCCCAGGCCTGCCTGAGCTATTGGCTAGATTTGATGCCATTTACTGAGGTGGGAAACAACAGAAGAGGAGTGGTTTTGAGGAGATCAAGAACTCTGATCTGAACAAGTTCATGGTGCTTGGTAGACATCAAAGAGCAAGTGTTGGATTGACTGGGCACGTACAAGTCTGGAGCTCCGTGGGGTGGTGGGGCTGGAGAGTCCATCTGGGAGCCATTAGTATATAAATGATACTTAAAACCATGGGCCTGGAAGGGATCATGTAGGGAGGAGCTGTGGATGAAGAGCAGAGGGCCAAGGACCATGCCCTCCATTACCCCAACATTTAAGCATCGGAAGAGGAGCAGGGGCCAATGAAGGAGACTGAGAGAGGTGGGCGGAAGCTCAGAGCAGCTTCGCAAAAGCAAGTGGACCGGGGCCTTATAGGAGGAGAGAGTCTCCACTGTTTCCGTTCTTGTTGAGAGGTCTAATAAGATAAGAACAGAGAATCGACTGTAGTAACTGGAAAGATGGAAGCCACTGAGACCTTGACAAGGTTGGGGTCACTGCAGTGAAGAGTGGACTCGAGAGAGAATGGTCAGTGAGGACTGGAGATAGAGAATACAGACAGGTGTCTTCGGTTTTTTTCCCAGTTTTGTTCTAACGGGAAGCAAAGAAGTACGGCAGCAGCTGGAAGTAAATGTGGAATCAAAGGGGAATTTTTTTTTTTAAGATGGACTATGATAGCATGTTTATATACTAAGGGGGTTGGTTCAGTAGAGGGGGAACCCTCGATGGCACTGGAAAAGGCAGGAAAAGAGATGGAATGCACTGGAGTGGAGGGGTTGGCCTTGGCAGCAGGCGGTCACCTCTGGTCCTGGGAGGGAAGACAGTGGAGACCAGCAAGGATGCAGGCAGGTTGCTAAATGTGGTGGGGGGAGAGGGGGTTGGGCTGGTCTGTGTTGACACATGCAGGTGCTGCTCCGGGAGGATCCCCCTGGCGGCCGGACACGGGCTGGACTGAAGTGGGGACAAACTGACGGGGCTGTGACAGTAGTCAGAGGTTAAACGTCAGGTCGCAAGAAAGCTGCTCAGTGCTCCCTGGGTGGGGTAGAGAAAACACGAAAACACTTCCGGATCGGACATCTGGCACGTGAACAGTCAACAGACAATAGCCAGCTCCAGAGCTCCTTGAAAATCCAGTCGATTTTCACCTCCAGTGCATCCATCTTCTGCCCCCAAGGCCACCCATGCCCAAGGAGAAGGAGGGAGCGCACAGGTCCCTTCCCAGCACACAGCTGATGGCCCTGGGTTTGCAAGGCAAGCCAGGGGGGCGCCTGGGGCTCACTCCCGGCTTGACTGTCTCCTAGCTGCGTGGCCTCAGACAAGCATTGAACATTTATAAGCTTTACTTTCTTTTCATTGTGTTCTTTAATGCCTTTTCTGTGTCTCATTTTGTACTTGACAGTAATGGATTTTTTTCTAACACTTTGTTTTTATTGAAATATAAAACACATACAGCAAAGTGTCCAAAACACAAATGTAGAGTGTCATGAATTCTCACAAAGGTGAGGATTCTAACAAGTCGGGAGCTCAGTGGGGTGGTGGGGCTGGAGATTCCATCTGGGAGCCATTAGTATATAAATGATACTTAAAACCATGGGCCTGGAAGAGATCACGTAGGGAGAAGTTGTGGATGAAGAGCAGAGGTCCAAGGACCATGCCCTCCATTACCCCAACATTTAGGCATCGGAAGAGGAGAAGGGGGCCAGTGAAGGAGACTGAGAGAGAGAATAAGAAGGAGAACATTGCCAGCACTGCGGGACCCCCACCCACCCTCTGCTTCCTCTCCAGCCCTACCCCCTTCCTCCCTGCCACAGGAACCCCTACCCTGACTCCAACCCCGTAGGTTAGTCTTGCCTGTTTTTAAATTTTATATATATATATATATATATAAAATCATTAAGTAGGTGTTCTTTTGTATTCTACTTTTTTTTAAGATTTTATTTCTTTGACAGAGAGTGAGAGAGAGCACAAGCAGGGGGAGCAGCAAGTAGAGGGAGAGGGAGAAGCAGACTCCCTGCTGAGCAGGGAGCCCAGGATCACAACCTGAGCTGAAGGCAGACACTCAACCGACTGAGTCACCCAGGCCTCCCGATAATTTTTTTTACTTTTTATTTATGTATTTATTTATTTTTGATAATCGTTTTTTTTAAAGATTTTATTTATTTATTTGACAGAGAGAGACACAGTGAGAGAGGGAACACAAGCAGGGGGAGTGGGAGAGGGAGAAGCAGGCTTCCCGCCGAGCAGGAATCCCGATGCGGGGCTCGATTCCAGGACCCCGGGATCATGACCTGAGCCGAAGGCAGATGCTTAACTGACTGAGCCACCCAGGTGCCCTGTATTCTGCTTCTTTCACTCAGCTTTATGTTAGCGACAGTCAACCACATTGTCTGCAGCCTTTTTCCCGCTCTCACTGCTGTAGAGTATTCCATGAGTGTTTCATTGTATGAACATGCCATCATCTATGTATTCATTTCACTGTTAATGGACTTTGGGTTGTTTTACAGTTTGGGGCTATTATAAACCATGCTCCTGTGAACATTTTTGCACATCTTTTGGTGCACTTATGACTTCATTTGTGCTGGGTATGTACCTAGGAGTGGAATTGCTGGGTCATAGAAGATGCAGAGTGAACTTTTCATTTCTTCACCTGCAAATAACAATGATACTGCCTAATTTGAAGAGTACAAAAGCTCGAAGAAGTGCATGACAGTGATTTGCAAACAGTAGGCATATCATAAAGTGGGGGCCACCATCATCATTTCTAATGGTGTCCATCTTTGGGAGCAACTAGAGTGCTGTCGAGTCCTTTGGCCACGTCCTGCTGGCTGTCCTGCTGAACCCTACTATTAAGATTTGCCCTTTGGGGCGCCTGGCTAGCTCGGTGGGTTAAGCGTCTGACTTCAGCTCAGGTCATGATCCCGGGGTCCTGGGATAAAGCCCCACACCGGGTTCCCCACTCAGCAGGGAGCCCTTCTCTCTCATCTCATGGAAAAGATGTCCCTCTTCCTGTCCCAGGCTGGTGCCCCCACCCACTTTTCTCTCCTGTCTTCTCAGGGACATTTGCTCCTGTAAACATCTGTTTTCTCTCAGACTCTCTCTCTCTCTTTCCCCTTCAACTTTCCTTCCTACTGGCTCTTTCTCTCTAGTTCCCACCTTCTCTCCTTTCCTTCGTAGCGAAGCTGTAGGGAATCGTATCTACACTCACTCTCACACCGCCCGCCCCTGCACTGACCTCAACCTCCATAAGGTCTCTGCGGACCTCCTTGTTGGGCACCCAGGGGGTGCTTTCTTAGTCCTTACCCTGTTTGTTTACTTTGTGGTATTCCACTACTCTCTCCTTCTCAAAATACTTCCCTTGGGGCCAAGACACCACAGTCACCTACCTGGCTTTCTTTTTCCCTCTCTAGCTGTTCTTTCCTTGTCTCCTCTGAGAGCAGCCCTTCCTCCGAACGCCTCACTATTGTTGTTTTTCAGGGCCCTGCCCTCCCGAGGCCGTCTTCGTGGCTACCCTCATCCAACCCCACGGATTCAGCTACCACCTATATGCTCTGTCTCGATCTCTCACCTAGATCTCTATTTTGAGTTCTAGATCATTCACTTGCTTTTTGGACCCCTCAAGTGTCTCAGATTCAATGAGTCTAAAAATAAATTAATCATAGTCACCTCACCCCAACCCCCCAGCCTGCCTTTCCTCCTGCATTCTACACTGGGGTAAATAGAAGCACACCTAGGTCAGAACTCTGGGGTCTCTCGGTGTTCCCAGACTCTCCCAGTGACCGAACCATATTGCTTCTACCTGTGCCACCCCTCTCGGCTCCCCCCCGCCCCCGTGGTGCTTCTGCTATCACCTGGATCACTTATCAGCCGTAAGAATGCTGTGACCTCCCAACTGATCTCCCTGTCTCTCTTCTCCCCCCATTGCAATCCATCCTCCCCACAGCTGCCAGTGTCTTATTATAAAACAGAATCATGATCTTGACACTCTCCTGCGTAAAAGCCTTCAGTTGCTCAACATAGCTTCCATGATCAAATTCACCCTCCTTAGTGTGGCTTAGGAGGCCCTTGGCAACCCAACGCCTCCCTATCTCTGTAGCTACTAATATCCTTCTCCTTGACTTTTACCCTTTGCTACAGTTACACTTGACCACTGGTTCTCCAGCGGTGCCACACTTTATCTTGCTTCCTCTGTGCCTTTGCACCAACCATCACCTTTGACTGGGATGCTGGCCCCACCCTGGGCCTCGCTAACTTGGATTCTTTCAAGGCTCAGCCCAGGTGACAGCTTCCTATTTCCCCAATCCCTCCAGTCTGGGTTGTGCGCTCCACCCCTGTGTTCACCAAGCACCATCTGTCTGCAGCTCCCGTCACTTTTTGCAGCACGCACACACCTAACACATTGTTCCGGCTTAGCCTGTTTCTGTGCCTTCCCCTGACTTCTTAAGAGCAAGGCCTGACTCTTACTCATCTCCGTGTCCCCAGCAGTGAGCACAGTGCCTGGCTCAGTAAATGTTAAGCGAATGAGAGACAAATGGTTTGCAAATGCCATTCTTGTCATACTTGACTGAATCTGCAGGAGTTATGAATTCATCTAAACTCTTCTGAGACAATGTGAAAATATGATGTTGGGGGCGCCTGGCTGGCTCAGTTGGTAGAGCATGCAACTCTTGAATTTGGGTCATGAGTTCAAGCCCCATATTGGGTGTAGAGCTTACTTAAAAAAAATAATAATAAAAAGAAAATATAATTTTTATGTCCAGATCCTCAAATGAAAGGCAATTTGGCAGTGACTCTTTTTTCCCAGTTTCTGTAAACAACCAATTAAATCAGTCCACACGTTTACACTCTGGAATCTGAATTGTTGGGATGGGTCATTGCCATATTTTCCTTTCAGGACAGAATGAGCCTCAAGGACTCATTTTTAACTTTTTCCATTATGTCCCTTCCTTGTTCTTCTCTTTCCCAGCTCCCTAGGGATCTGAGATTATAGGCTGACATTTTTAGCTTGACCCAATCAAGTTTGCCCATGATCTCTGGGGCCACAGATACACCCTAAAGAGGAGAGTAAGAATTTGTTCTGTATACAGCCAGCCAAGGCCAGCAGCTCCCATTATCTGAGCACTTCCCTGGAGTATCCGGAGAAGTTCAGCCTTTTGCCTCTAGGTCTAGAAAAAAGTAATATGGCTTCTCTAGAGAACTTGCTATAAGCAGATTATCTCTTTGGATCACACACACATAGCAGGAGAGCTGTCCTGGGATGGTCTTTTGGGAGGCCCAGTGTTCAGATATGTGAGTATGATGACCCAGGAGGTCTGGATATACCAGTTCCGTGGCCATGTAGACACAGACTTGCCCTACTGAAGCCAGAACTGCGAGGCTGGGATTAGGTTCTTGTAGACAAACAATCAGCTTTTCTCAGTCAGGGTTCTGCAAAAGAATTAAGCCCTACAGAAAATTAATGGAGTGATTATTTCCTCAATTCTCCCAAAGATGCTAAATAGCAGGTCCCATTCTAGATATATAGGAAAGAAATTAATTCATTACATACAATGGATGCCTTCAGGCGTTGAGGACTTAATTTTTCTCCTGGAATCCCAGTTGAGAAAGGATGACATTGAGCCATCTTGCTTCTACCAAGTTTCCCCAAGATGAATCATCTCAACTGATCCAATGGCATTTCTTGCACTCGCCACTTAGTGATAACCTGTCTGTCTCTGGTCCTTCACTGCACTGAAAAATATAATGTATTCAAAATCACCAAGAAGATATTTAATAATGACCTCAGAGTGCTGAAGACTCCAGTGGTCAAGGAGATTTTTCCCTCGTCTGTAATCTTTGCCTTAAAGGCGGGAATAGGGGGCGGTACGTAAGCATAGAGGTGTTATTTCTAGATGGACTTTCTTCAAAAAATAACTTATAATTATGGGTTTCCCCCACTATCGAAAAACAAGGCCTTCCTATGAAACCTGTTGCAAGCAGAAACGGCATAAAACAAAGAAACACCACCAATTTATATGGAAAAATTTTTGAGCATTCCCAGACCCCCAAAATAACTTCTCTTAGGCTTTTCTGATACCTTAGGACACATCTTGCTAACAGATGCACAGAATAAATGGAGATAAAGCACAGACGCTACAGACACAGTTCAAAGCTCTGGGGACTGGATGCTGAGGTGCTGAGTGTAGTTGGGGGGCAGTTTGGTGGAGGGTGCGGGGGGGGTGCAGGGGGGGCCCTCTAGCTGCTGTTCGGGGTGCGTGCTGCCTCTGTGAGGACTCCCTGCAAAACCAATGCTGAGCGCTACTTTTGTTTTTCCCCTTTTTTTGGAGAAGGGAAAATCCGCTTCAGATTTCTTTCAGTTAGCGAAAACAGGTAGCAATGCCGGCCCGGGAAAGCAAAGTGGCGCAACGCAAACTTTCGTAAAAGGAAGGAGACCCGTATAATGTCATAAGGCTCGTTATAGACAATATACAAAACATAGGGAAAAAATGACCAACAATCCTGGTTCATTAGCTCAAGATAGTAGCCACTGGCAGTTTTTTGGGGTGTATGTGTCTGTGGGAACTTTTCCTTTTGTGGTTGAGGCCATTGTATACACTCACACATAGGCACATAAATTGTGTTTCCTGCTTTTTTTTTTTCTTATCATAGTGTAGTCATTTTCCCATGTCCCTGAAAATTCTTCCTAAACATCATTTTCAGAAGATGTTAGCATAGTGCATTATATGGCCGGGTTGAGCCATATGTCTATATTTGGACATTTACATGGTTTCTAATAAATATATTTTCCAAGGGCCCAAACAGATCCCCAGAGCACAGGCTCCTTCCCTTGGCCCTTGGCACCCATCCGCAGAGAGGTGGAGCCGGCCAAACAGGATGATAAATAGAACCGTTAGCACATTGTCCCCCAACTGAGACTCACAGCCAGCTGGGGGCAACAAAACTCTGAAAGGAGAGGAGAGACTCACTGGACACTGGAAGGGAAGGGACCGATGGTCATTCCCGGGACACAGTCCACAGCCCAGGTGAACATGAGGTTACATACGCTGTTTTCTAGAGGATCAAGTTCCTGATGTTGGGATATCTGCCAAACGGGGCAAACCTCCGCCTCCTCCTCACCGTGGCTCCCAGGAATAGATCTGTTCATGGGCACCGTGTGCCTGGCTTCCTTTTGTCTTGGGAGGAAGGAATTGTTACCACTTAAAAAGAGAATCAAGGCTCCAGCCTTGGAAAATTCCGGATGTAGGGAGGATGTCAAGTTCAGTTAGTCCCTCCTCCTGCTTCCAGGGGGCCCTGCTCCAAAGCCGGTCTAAAGTACCGTGGTCAAAACATGATACCTGGTCAGGAGGCAGTCCTTTTTCCTTCCCAAGAGAAATCGAAGAGTCTCTCACACCAGTAGCCCGTAGGTAGGCACTCAGCTTCTTCCATCTATACCATCTCACTCGATCCCGCCATCAGCCTCCCCCCAGGCTCTAACCTGCCTGACAGATGAAGAAACTAAGACTTAAAGAGCTTTCCCCGCTGCTGACCGAGGAAAGTCTTGAACTCTTTCTTCTAACTTTAGGTTGCAACAAATCGCGTAACTTAGAAAAAAACAATCTGTCTCTCGGGCTTTCCCTTTGGACCTCCACTTGAATGGGAGGTGCAATTGTTCAGTCAGCATTGATGAGACATTCCCTGTGTGCCCATTTCCAGGATGGGTTCAGTGCTGGTGGCCTTCTTGGCAGCAGCTTTCTTATCACTGTGCTGCATCCTGCAAACACTATTAGCAGAGGTGGGCACTGGCCTCCCTGCCCTCAGAGAGACCCCCGGGAAGGCGGTCAGGAAACACTCCTGGCTGTTCTGGGGTGAATCCTTCTTCCATCCTGAAGGACCCTTGTGCTCTGGCTCCCTTCACCCTTCTCCCTAATGTAGAACCTCCCTTAAGGTTTTTCTCCCCAAGCCCAGCTGTGAAGAGGCTGTGGTCTTTCCAGCTTGCCTCTTCCTGATGACACTGGAACCAATCACACAAACCCTTTATTATTTAGGTTTTTTTTTAATTGTTCGTCATACATGCAAATACAAAGAGGAAAATACAACTGGCCCGAATGGGAAGTGACCATCATTCTAGGTCTGAACTGTCCAACATGGTACCACTTGCTACACATGGCGATCAAGGACTTGAAATGGGACCGGTCCAAACTGGGATGTGCTGTAAGTGTGAAATGCCTATCAGATTTTAGAGTTAGCAAGAAGGAAAGAATGTAAAATCTTATTAATAATTTTATATTGGTTATGTATTGAAAAGATATTTTGTATGTCTTCAAAACATTAAAGTTAGTTTCACTTGTTTCTTTTTACTTTAGAACATTTAAAATTGCATATATAACTCACATTATATTTCCACTGGATAGTGCTGGTCTACAATGTAGTGTTTCAAACTGCGGTCTCTGGCATATAGGTCTTTGGGGGCTTTTTTGTTTTTCTTTTTATACTTTCAGTTTTTTATTTAATCGTTGTCTTTTAGAAAGTAAAGCAAGAGAAGATAAGCATAGTATATAAAATAAGATTTTTAGTGTAACCCTTCTATCATTGTGCAATTAAGACTAAAATCTCCCTTCATTATCTTTAAATTATTTTTATTAAGATATAATTCACAAGCTACAAAATTCACCCTTTTAATGTGTGAAATTCAGGGGCTCCTGGCTGGCTCAGTCAGTGGAGCATGTGACTCTTGATCTCAGCGTTGTAAGTTCGAGCCCCACATTGGGTGTAGAGATTACTTAAAAATAAAATCTTAGGGGCACCTGGGTGACTCAGTCAGTTGAGCATCTGACTCTTGGTTTCAGCTCAGGTCATGATCTCATGTCATGGGTTGTGAGATCGAGCCCCACGTCGGGCCTGCACTCAGGGGGAAGTCTGCTTGAGATTCTCTCTCTCCCCCTCTGTCGCCTCCCCTGCATTCACTCTCTCTAAAATATATAAATAAATCTTTAAAAAATAGTAAAATAAAATCTTAAAAATAATAACAATAAAGTGTGCAATTCAGTAGCTTTTTTAGTATATTCACTAATTTGTACAATCAACACCACTACCTAATTCCAAAACATTTTCATCATCCCAAAGGGAAACCCCATACCCATTAGCAATTACTCCCCTGTTCCTCTCCCCCTTTCCCAGCCCCTACAACCATGAATCTACTTTCTGTCTCTATGGTTTTGCTTATTCTGGATGTTTCATAGAAATGGAGTCACACAATATGTGGTCTTTGGGGTCTGGCTTCTTTCATATGATATCTTTCAAGGTTCATCCATGTTGTAGTGTTCTTTCTTATGGCTGAATAACATTCCTTTGTAGAGACCACATTTTGGTGATCCACTCAGCATTTGATGGGTATTTGGGTTGTTTCCACTTTTGGCTATTATGAATAATGTTGCCATGAACGTTCGGGTATAAGTTTTGTGTAGACCTATGTTTACAATTCTCTTGGGTATACACATAGGCGTGAATTTGCTGGGTCATATGAAAACTCTATATTTAACTTTTTGAGGAACTGCCAAACTGTTTTTCAATGTTGCTACACCATTTTGCATTCCCACCAGCAATGTATGAGAGTTCCATTTTCTCCATATCTTCCCTAACATATTATTGTCTGTCTTTTTTATTATAGCCAGCCTAGTTGGTGTGAAGTGTATCTCATATGGCTTTGCTAACCTCAAAGGATATGAGTTTTATTTTATTAAATAATGTGGCAGTCTCCATGCTTCTATTCTCTAAATCCCTTTCCTCTTCTTGATGGTTTTCGTTGTTACTTACACACCCACAACTCCCAAATCCACAGCTCAAGCCCAGATCTCTTGCCTGAGCCAAAGATGCTTATTAATGCCAACTTGTTAGGCATTTAAGTCTTGTCATGGCCAAAACAATTCATCATCTCAATTCCCATCCTCACCGTCCATCGTCCTTGCTAGGGCTATAAGCATCACCATCTATCTGGTCGACCAAACTGGGAATCTTGACAATCACCTTCCACTCTTCTTGCTATTCCCCACTTCACTAAATCATATTAACTGTACCCCCAGAAGTATCTGGAGAATTCATCTCCTCTTCTTTGTGCTCACTGATCAGCCGTGGTCCAGGATCTCATCACTTCTTGCCTGGACTTTTGTGATCGCTCCTACCTGGTCTCTTTCCCTCCAGTTCCTCCCAGCCTCGACTCCATTCTCCAAATAGCTGCCAAGGCTATCTTTCTAAACCACAAATCTGATGGTCACGGCTCTGGTTAAAAATCTGTATGCTTCTCCGTCACCCACTGGGTGAAGCCCACATCCTGTAGCGTGATGTATGAAGTCTGTCATGGTCTGGCTCAGGGTAGAGTTCTGGTCTCCTCTCTCACCCCCACTTCCTCAGCCCCCCTCCTGTTACAAAGAACTTTCCAACCATCCCTGGATGTATTGTGCTCCAATAATCACATGTTTTGCCTGTCTTGTTCCCTCTGCTAGGAAAGTCCTTCCCTTGTCTCCTGTGCCCAAGTGACCTCCTCTGAAGCTTTACTCCCACCTCCTCCAGGCTCTCCCCTCCCATTGTGTATTCACTGGGTCCTGGACTGTGTCGAAGCCACTTGACATCCCTGATGTAATGGATTGACACCCTTATTTGCTGCCTCTCTTCTCCCTAAATCTTGACTTCCCTTTCTTTCCCCCCAGTGGAATGACCAGCCCCAGCTCCCAGTTCTCCTGGAGCTTAAAGATTCAGCTTAATGCTCAGGCTGTTCCCTAACTCTGATGGACTCCCCAGTGTGCTTCCTCTCTCAGCCAACAAGGGTGATCCCCCTCTCTGTGGCCTTGGCGCACAGAGAACCTGTGCCTCCTCAGGCCTCAGCTGCTGGAAGGGAGCTGCATTTGGGGGTTGTAATGACCTGCATCACGAAAGGAGGAAGTTCCCAGAACAACTAGCAAGTGTCTGAAACCTGAGAAATTGTGGCTCAAGGTGTATCATTTTACTAGGGTAAAAATCCCCCAGAAAAGTCAGCAGTGAGTGGAGGTAGCATTAAAGTCGACAGTCCCCTCTCCCTTCCATAGTCCTGTCCCCTCCAGAGACTTTAGGAGACTCCGGAGAAGGCCTCTCATAATAGCTTAGTGGCCAGAATGGACAGATGTGGACTGGAAGGTGGGATGTGAGTGGTGGCTCCCTAGAGGTTTCTGTCAGGGTGCCAGAGAGCTCTGTCCTCCATGCTGCCCTGTCCAGTGGGCATAAAGATCTAGAAGGCACGCCTACCATATTTGCAAATTATCTGAACCCAAGAGAGACTGAACTTTTAAGCAGCAGAACCAAGATCACCCAGAAAGTTCTAGTCAGATCAGAATGATGTGGGCTCAGACTAACAAATGAACTCGTTTAGCCTGGAGAAGGCCGGCCTCAGGGAGAAGATGCCATAAGTCTCAAATATGTACCGAGTACTCATATAGAGGAGAAGGGGTAGCCTTGTTTTGTAGGACCCCAGGGATATAACTGGAACCAGAAGGGCTTTCTAAGTCAGCTTTAAAAAAGAAGAAGGCTTGGCTTCTTCTGAAGCCAAGAACTGAGCTCCCTGTTATGGGAAGTATGCAAGTACAACGTGTTTGGTAGGGACACTGTAGGTAGGATTGAAATATTTTCTTTTCATTCCAGCAAATCTTTATTAAGTGCAACGCACTCTGCCAGGCCAGGTGTTGGGGACAGAAATTAAGGTCTGGTCCTTGTCCTCAAGTTGCTCATCATGTAGTCCAGGAACAGGCGAGCAAACTGTGACAAGTTCAGGGATAGCGCGTAGCTCAACCAGCACAGGGCCGGCGGTGGTGGGGGGGGAGGGGGGGCGGTTCTAACCCAGGGCCTGGATGAGGGCCAGTGAGGAGGTCCTTGTTCTGAGTGTTGACGGGCCATTAAGAGAAATTACTAGTCTTCGTTTTTTAGGTAAGAGAATGGTATTATAGCTTTTTAAAAATTTTCTGTCTTTTGAAGATACATACTGAAGTATTTATGAATGAAATGACATACCTGGGATTTGCCTCCAAGTCATCTGAGGATGGGAGAAACGTGGGTGGGCATATAGATGAAGCGAGATTGGCCCGATGTCAGTAACTGTGGAAGGCCGGCCATGGGCACCTTGAGGCTCATTATGCTGGTCCGTCTCGTTTTGTGTACAATTGAAGTTTCCCATAATAAGAAGTGAAAAAGGAGGAGGAGGAGGAGGAAGGGAGGAGGAAGAGAAGAAGAACAGAAAGGGTTAGCCAGGCAGAGAAGACGAGCGGGCGTTCTGGGTGGCAGGAACCGCGTTCACGGGCAGAGCGAGCTAGAACGGCACACTTGCTCTTCCCTGTGACCCCGGTGCGGGCCCGGCACACACAGCATGCTGAGGCAGGCACAGGCGGATCACGAAGGGCCTTGCGTGCCAAGTTAAGAAGTCTGGACTTCCTCCTGAAAGCCTGGGAGCCACTGATCAGATTTCCATGTCAGAAAGCTCTCTCTGGCTGCAGTGCGCAGATGTCTTGAAGAGACGAGTAAGACGGGAGGCAGGGACACCAGCTGGGAGGCAAGAGATGATGGTGACCCCAGCACGGCAGCAGCAGATGGACGGGGAGGGGCTCCCCGGAGACTTATTAGGAAGGTGGGATGAAGGAAATGTGGTGTGGGAGCAAGAAGAATCAAGGCCGATGTCCTGGGATGGGGGGCTCTGGGGAATCGGGGTGCCGTTCCTGAACACGGTGAAAGCAGGAAGGCAGGGACCTGTTCTACCCCTGACATCCTCTGCTTCTGTGTTTCTATTAGGCCCAGGACTGGCTACAGAATTTTCAGGACCCGCTGTAAAATTAAAACATAGGGCTGGCTCCTTGTTTGATAATTATTAAGACTTTCAAGATGGAGACAGTAGAACTTAAACAGAGCATGCTCATGAAACCAGCCCTGATGAGGCCACTGTAGCCTGTTCTGTTTAGAACAGGCCAGAGAGTGGCCGGGTACGAGCCAGGGCTGCAGCTCTTGGCCCCAGGCGGCAAAGGGACAGCATGTTCTTCCTGCTACCCCCTGGGACCTAAGTGAGACCCAGCACTCTGGGACAAATAGCTTACATTTAAGTAGCTCTTTACAATGTTTTCCAAACTCGCTGGGGTTTTTGTCTGCGCTGGGATGAAGTAAAGAAGCAGAAAGTAGGCATTTCAGAGAGCTGAGCGCTAAAGGGACTTGTTTGTTTCTACAAAGAGATTTCCTGGCTTCTCCAAAAATGGGGTTTGCTACAAGCTTCCCAGTATGAGTCACCAGACCAGTTGGCAAAACACATAGGTCTGCAGAGAGCACTGGAGCCTGATCCTTCATTATAGAGAAGATCCATAATAAGACTCCAAAAAGAAACCCAGACAGTGCTGCCTATGAAGGTCTGGCCAGCACAAGCCATAAAGCGACACCTTCACCTTGAACCCTGCCCCCCCCCCCCCCCATCTTTCCCCACTGGCAGTAAAATGCAGATTCCCTCGGCAGAAGAAGTAAGGGTCTTGGTGAAAAGTAGACACTCTTCGCCCTCCCTTGCTTGCTGGTGCCTCTTGGTGGCTCTTCTTGGGCTCCTTGGAGGGGACCAAGAACCACAGAGCCACTCCTCACCATCCCATCTTCTTCTCCTATTTACTATCCCTTTCACAAGACATCCTCACCCTTAAAGACTCAGAGCAGTCAAGGAGCACCATACCCTCTGGCAGAGTCTGGTGAAACATTCAGTGCAAGAGCCCAACCACCCAAGTTTGCACATCCCTCTCTTTTCCAGAATATTCCTTCCCTCCCATTCACTTATAAGGGCAATGCAGAAACTGCAATGGATGGCATTTGCTCCCCATGTGAAGCCTGGTCTTGAGCTGGACTGCGTCAGAAGATGTCATTTCCCAGGCTCCCGAACGCACTGCCCTTTTCTTAGCCACCACTCGACCCCACCTGAGATCATCCTGGGAGGTAAAAATGAACTGTGTTTATGTTTACACTGGGGTTGGAGGCGGTGCCTGAGACTCTTCTGGCCCTTCTCCTCGGCGTAATATTTACCACCAGGCTAACTTCGAAATCGCTGGAACAGAACCAGGCAAGGGGCAGGCTCCGTGGCAGGTCCTAGCACAGCCCAGCTGGGCCTCACGATGGGGAATCACCACTCATCTCTCTGTCCTCTCCCATCCCTTCCATGCTTTCCTCCTGCCACTGGCCTGAGAGGTCTTGGTTTGTCTTTCTTTCTTTTTTTTTTTGCTACAAAACTGAATTATTTAAAGACAATTTTCTTTTTTTAGTATATAAAACAACTTTTGGGGTTTTTTTTTATCATAAATGTAATTCACACATTAGATACCTGTTTCAAAAACAGATTACTATCTCGCATCACACTCCAAAATAAAATGCAGATCAATTAAAGATCTAAGCTAACACCTCTCCAGGTTAAGAATTGGGGTAAGGATTTACCAGGAGAAATGAGGGAGGACGAGTTTTCCAAGCAGTGAGAACGTGACGGCAAAGGCCCAGGAGCTGGCTCGGTGCCAGGGCCAAGAGCACGGAGCAGGGCTGAGCGGCACCACAGGCAGGAAGGTGGTGACAGGGCGGTCAGCGGCCAAGTGAGGACGGGCCGGTGGGTCTAGACTTGATCACAGGGGCGTTGGAGAACCACTGGAAGGTTTCGTGCCAAGTGAAATGCCAGGTCTCAGCAGAGTCGCTGAGCTGGTGTGAAGACTGTCCTGGAAGAGGTCAGCAGACCCAACAGGAAGGGGGCTGCAGTAACCCCAGGGAGAGGTGACAGCCGCCTGGACGCATCAGTGAGGTCAGAGGGGGGACTGAGCGGAGCGGTGGTAAGGACGTAGCATCATCTGCGGGTAGGAGATAAGGGGATAGACTATCTTTTATCCAATGTGTTTATTTCGCAGCCTTCCCCCCGCCCCCCAGCCCCTTGGGATGGGGAAGAAGAGATGCATGGGGACAGAGGGCTCCACATTGCCTCTCCCCACATACTCCTCCCATCTTCTTCCTAGCAGGATTTCTGATTTGAGCCGCCAGATGTTTGGAGGAGCCATTCACCAAGACAGGGAATGGAGCAGGAATGGGCATGGCGGTGGGGAGCCAGGGGGAGCTCAGTTTTTGAGCCCTGTGGGGACACACACCAGGATGTTTGATTGACAGTTGGATACAAGGGTTTGAACGTCTGCCTGTGGTGTCCAGCCCAGGAATAGAGCTTCAGGAGATATCAGAACACAGAACACAGCTCATGCCCTCAGAGTAGATGAGGTCACCCAGGGAGAGGGCCTAAAAGTGAGAGCAAAGGAAGCTTCAAAGAAGACCTTGAAAGCACTCACATTTAAGAGGCATGAGATTCCCAAGCATTCCCAAGCGATTAGGCAACATGAAGAATACAAGATATAAATCTGATTTAGCAATAAGGGGGTCAGTAATGATCTGGATGAAACTAATTTCCATGGAATGTTGAGGCTGAGGCGATATTGTGTTGGATCCCGGAATGAGTAGGGATTTTACAAGATTTTACAAGAATTCTTTGGGGGAAGTTTGCGTATAAAAGGCTAGCTGGTGCCTGGGTGGCTCAGTCGGTTAAGCGTCTGCCTTTGACTCAAGTCATGATCTCGGAGTCCTGGGATTGAGCCCTGTGTCGGGCTCCCTGCTCAGCAGAGAGTCTGCTTCTCCTTCCCTCTTTGCCCCTCCCCACCCCTGCTTGTGCTTGCTCTCTTGCTCTCTCTCTCTCTCAAATAAATAAATAAAATCTTTAAAAAAAAAAAAAAAAAAAAAGGCTATCAACAAGGGGCAGCACCCGGCGGGACTGTGGGGTCTAGACACAGATTTGATTGACCTGGGAGAGATGTGGGCATGTGAGGGCCATGGAAGAGAGTGTGGGAGCCAGAACCCATGGCAGGGTGAACCTGGGACAGGAAGAGAGGTGCTTCATCCTTCCTGGGACTGGGAGGAAAGGAGATGAACATGGCGGAGAGATGGTAGGAGGGATGGTGGGAAGTTGGAGAATTCCCACTGGTTGATTTCTATTGATTCCAGGGAAGTAAGTAGGGGAGATAGTCTGCTGAGAATGGGGTGGAGTGGGATGAGAGCTGGAGAAGGAATCAGAGCTTCAAACAGATGCTGTGGGAGAACCGAGAAAGAGCTGTAACTCAGGGAAACTAGACCATGACAGCTAACTCTTACTGCAAGCTTCCAGTGAATTCGGCACTGCTGCAAATGCCTCCCACGTAGCACTTCACTGAAGGCTCGGAACCTTGTGAAGGGATATCATCCCCACATTGCGTAAGAGTAAAGACTAGAACCTTGGCGTTCTAACTCTAGAGCTAGGGCTCAGCCCTGATGTCACCCAGGAAGCAAGGCTGTGGGAATGGAGGGCAGAGGTCCCACTCTGGGGGGTGGGCCGCTTGCCCCGCGGGGCCCAGCAGCCTGTGAGGGGGTGTGGCATGGGCGAGGAGTCAGTCAAGTTCAGGGTTGGGGCTTTGGCTGGTGGTCGTGATCCCGGTGCAGGATATTTGCAAAAATGTGGTTAACACGCAGGATAGGATAGGAGGTGAAGCAGCCAAGGCGGGTGGAACAGAGAAGTCAGAATTTGGGTCATGTTCCCGCAATGCCACTTCCATGTAGAAACCCAAGAGAACTGAAAGCCGGGAGTTGAACAGATGTTTGCACACTCATATTCACAGCAGCATTATGCATAATAGCAGAAAAGGTGGGAGCAATTCAAGTGCCTCTCCATGGATGAATAAACAAAATGTGGTATAGAGATATAATGGAATATTATTTACCCTTGAAAAGGAAGGAAATTCTGAATTTAAACTTTCTGTGGTGTCCCCCCGCTTAGTAGGTAACATTTAGCAGGTGTGAAGTCTCACTCTTGCTCAGCAGCAAGAGGGTCAGCGGTGGGCTGGACGAGGACGGAGTTATTAAGGGGACTCTAGCCTTGTCCTGAAAGATCATGTTTCCAGTAGCGGCCCAGAGAGGTCACTAAAGAAACTAATGGATGACAGTTCTGAGGGCGAGCTTCTTAGCCTAAAGCTAGCAAATCTCTGGTTTCATAAAACAAACTTGACCTCTCCTCGGCTGCCCCGTCCTTTGGGATAAAGTGGTGAAGATGAAGAAGAAACTGGCTGTCACTGCCCTCCACTCCCACCCCTAGCCTCCCACCTCTGGCCTTCACTCCCACCCCTAGCCTCCCACCTCTGGCCTCCACTCCCACCCCTA